>NW_017732327.1:581765-584485 GCF_001890085.2 Hipposideros armiger | reverse complement strand
AGGTCGAAGATAGCTCCTAGTAGTCTACGTTATTTTAAGCATGAAAGAATCTATTATGATTCCAAGAAATTTTACATTTGGGAAAAATTATATAATGAATTAGTATGAAGGGTGCTTTAAGTCTTTTAATTAACCTTAAGGATAGTAAAATAAGAAAAAAAAAAGGAGAGGAGATGGAAGGAGAGGGTTGGGAGGAGATGGGAGTGAAGTCATCTAAATATACTTTGGCATTTTCTTCTCGGTGCTATCTATAAAAATCAAGACACTAAAATGTAAAGTAGGTGAAAAGGTAAACATGTGACTAGATGTGCTCAACTGCATGCAAAATTCTTAACCTCATAGTAAGAATCCTTTTATCATTATAATTGTTTTACATGAAGCAATAAGTATTACTGGTTTTGAGAGTTGAAAGAAGCCTTTAGTTTTACTATCAGGCACTAATTTTATAAAGACTTCAATTTTTCTTAGATGTGAAAGCAATGTCTACATATACGAATATATATATATTTAGAAGAAGAAATATATATGGTGCATCCTTTCTGGAGACCATTTTGATTACTGTTGCTTTACATTTCACTTATGTGCAAGGAAAACATATCAATTAAAAGAATTAAACCTAGCTGAAAAACATAGTGAAGTAGACAGACTGCAGAGCTGAGAACAAGATAGGAAGAGCTCTGTTCTTCCCAGAGAGAACAAACACTATATCACAATGTCACATTATACCTGAACACTCAATAGCCCCTTATGCAATCTAAACACCTATCTTCTGTCATTTTGACATACAAAATCGGAAGAACTTTATTCTTGGGGTCTGTATGCCTGTCCATCTGTATTGTAATATTTACATTTTCGAATTCTGTTATTCAAAGAGTACTAAAAGATTAAAAGCTGTGTCTTCTGAGGCATTTTAAATTGTGTTAAAGAGTCAGAAACAAAACAAAACTGCGAATGGTGGGGAAGAATTCTACACTCTCTGGTTGGCTCAATGGATAGTCAAACAAAACAAACAATTTTGAACACTATGATTCATGTTTTGAGAAGTGACAGTAGAACTAACTTTATGCATTAACTTTTATTCCTTAATATGTGGTCAAGCTGAAAAAAAAAAAACAAAAGCACAACTGGGCAGTGAATTTTGTGAATTTCTTTATTTTTAAGATAGAAAGTATAATCACATCATATTGATATTTACAGAAAATATTTATCTTATATAATGATGAATAAGTATAGTTGTAAGTATCCCTGCAATACATCATTGAACTATTAGTGAGTATCAAATATATATTAATTGATGTTTGTGAAAAAATTATCAAATTTTAAGAGAAATCTGTCTCTGATGTTGACTAAAACAGTATGCATATTAGAAACAGGCAAATCTTAATAGAGTTAGACAACTCTTCCACTGGAAAAAACAGATTATATTTCCTAAATGCTCTTAATTTTTTTTCAAATATTTTAGTGTACATTTTGTTTTGTTTTCTCTGGTATTAAATTGTCTGCTAATTGTGTTCACTTTTAAATTCATTTTTCCAAGTTTAAGAAATCATGTACTTGACAATTTTGGAGGTGTGATGATGGTAATAAAGTATTTTACAATTTTTACATTATTCTTTAAAGTTATAATGTCACTACACAAAATATTTATTTCTTTATAAAACCTAGACATTGCCCTCCATGTGCTATGGCACAGATATTCACTCTCTCTTCTGTTTACTAAATTGCCAGACCTGAATTTTCTGATTTTTATCTCTAAATTCATAAATTTTCTACTCTGATCCTCAGTAAAGCATTTTCAGCACTTTTTAATAGCAATAAATTAATTTGAGTTTATTCATGAGCATAATCTTTATAGATGAAAGGGAAATATGAGTGCTGATGCTGACCTACCAATTACTTTTCTTCCTGGTGAAATCTGGGTTTTCTTTTGGTTTTGATTAGCAAGGCAAGTATGGCAGACCTTTCTTGTATCCTAGCCACCCCCACTTCTCTCCTCCAGATACCAATTAACAAAAGTAAAATGAATTAACAAAACAGGTCTCATAAAGAATCAGAGAACTACCAGGCTATTTCTGAAGTTCATTTTAAGGACTTTGAAATGCAAGATTCAAGTGGAAAAGTAGCTTCAATTAAAGGCATTTACATTGAGTATAGTTTTGCTACCCTCATTCAAATATTAGAACTGAAGTTTCTTGTTTGTTTGTTTGGTTTTTTAACTTTTTAAATAACTTCTATGATGAATATTTTGGCCATTCCTCTCTGTCTCTACTCCTTTCATATTGCTAGGTATCCATTCAGCTTGTTACAACACAAAGTTAACACACACACACACACACACACACACACACATTTGAATAAAGTTTTACATGAAAAATAAATTTGATTTTTTTTCAAGTGCCACCAATGTGACAGCCACAATTCATGTCTCTTGTACATGTCTAGTCATTTAAAAGGACTGAGTTAGGTTTTCAGTCAACATGGTGCAGTAGGTAAACACTGCTTGCCTCCTCTCATGAATACATCAAAATTACAACTAAACTACAAAGCAACGATCATTGAAAATCACCTGAAGTCTTGCTGAACTGAAGCCCTACAACTAAGGACATACAGAAAAAGCCACCTCAAGTCTAGGAGGATGAGGAAGAGACCTGGACCGGGATAACCCCACATCCGCATGTGACCATTAAAAATCAGGAGGGAGGGCCAGCCGAGTGGCACGT
>NW_017732327.1:579257-581530 GCF_001890085.2 Hipposideros armiger | reverse complement strand
AGCGACGTCCTCCACAACTAGACTGAAGAACAAAAGGACAGCAACTTGTCTGTTCCCCTTCCCCTGATTCCCCAGTGCTGTTCCCCTCCCCCAATTCCCCAATAAAATCTTTTAAAAAAAATCATGAGGGATATCTCAGCTGTGGAAGACCCCCCAAGAGGAGCAAGGGGTCCCAGCCCCACACCAGGTTCCCCAGGCCTGGGTTTTAGTGTTAGGGAGAGACGTCTCCATAATATCTGGTTGTAAAAGCCAGTGGAGATTGTGGCTCAGTGAGATAAGGGCAGCTGCATTCCCTAGTGCTCCTCTTAAAGGTATGATGCACAGACTTACTCGCTGACTGATTCTCTCACTCTGAGCTCCAGTACTGGGAGAACAGCTGGAAAGGTGCAAAGGACGTTCAGGGAGAAATTGACAAACACTATATGTGAGTCTCCATCCAACTGGCTAACATCATTCATTTGCTCTGCCCTGGTGATTCTGAGACACTGCCCCACTGAACATTCAGGCACACCCAAACAGCTTCCAGTGGCTTTTTCATACAAACTTCTTGCCTTGGCTCATGCTGCAGACCTTCCTAAAGTCTCTCAAAGGTTCACAAAATCCAAACAAGAAGCATTGGCCTTCAACATGTCCCATACCTCTGGGTGAGCAGCCCTAACCCATGCACTAACAGCAGCTGGCCTTGGCCTTTTGAGGCACCTCCAAGCATGGTACGGGTGGTGTCCATCTGCAGATTGCATTGTGGCTCATTCCAGGTGGCCCAGGAAGGACACAGGCTGTGCCTGAACTTGGCTTTCAATTGGTCTGCTCCCAGGTGGCCTCGGGGCTGGCACACCCAGTGGCCAGCTTTGAACCAAGCTGGAGCACCACCTGGTCACCTTCAAGGGTGACACACCCAAAGGGCAGACTGGGCAGACACTAGAGTACTACTAAAGCGAATCCTACTCTGTAAGAGCAGCCTTTTCACAAGAGCTTCTCCATTATAGTCACGGCCAGTCCTTATAACCAATCAGCCTTAGGGTCAATCTCTCCCACTGATGTGCAAACAACAAAAAATACTCAAATACAATAGGAGGCCACATACAATCCACACAAGGGATTCACTTGAAGCACCAGACTCTGGTGACCAGGGAGACTGTGCCACTGGGCCCCACAGGACACCTACTACATAAGGCCACACTACTAAGACTGGGAGACATGAGACATAGCAGCCCTACCTAATATAAAGAAACAAACACAGGGAGACAGCTAAAATTTAGAGACAAAGAAACATCTCCCAAATAAAAGAACAGAACAAAGCTCCAGAAAAATAACTAAACAAAATGGAGACAAGCAATGTACTAGATACAGGGTTCAAATAACTGGTTATAAGGATGCTCAATGACTTCAGGGAGAACTGCAACAAAGAGACAGGAAACATAAAAATGGAGATAGAAAACATAAAACAAAACCACTCAGAAATAATACTACGATAACTGAAATGAAGAATACATTAGAGGGAATCAACAAATTTGATGAAGCAGAGGATCTAATCAGTGATTTAAAGGATAAGGTAGCAGAAAACACCCAATCAGATCATTAAAATGAAAAAAGAATCCAAAAAAATTAGGATAGTTTAAGGAGACTCTGGGACAACCTCAAGCATCCCAACATTCTCATCATAGGGGTACCAGAAGGAGAAGAGAGAAAGCAAGGGATTGAAAACCTATTTGAAGAAATGCTGACTGAAAACTTCCCTAACCTGGCAACAGAAATATATATTCAAGCCCAGAAAGTACAGAGTGTTTAAAACAAGATGAACGCAAAGAGGTCCACACCAAGACACATCATAATTAAAATGTCAAAGGTTAAACACAAAAAGATAATCTTAAAAGCAGCAAAAGAAAAGCAGTTAGTTACCTACAACGGAGCTCACAAAAGACTGTCAGCTGATTCTCAACAGAAACTTTGCAGGAAGGAATTGGCACAAAATATTCAAAGTGATGAAAAGCAAGGACCTACAACCAAGGTAACTCTACCCAGGAAAGCTATCATTTAGAATCGAAGGGCAGATAAAGACCTTCCCAGACAAGAAAAAGCTAAAGGATTTCATCAGCACCAAGCTAGTATTACAAAGAATCTTAGACAGATTTCTTTAAGACGAAAAAAATAAAATAAAAAATATGAATAATAATACTTCCGGTAAGATGGCGGAATAGACAGACGCTGTGTCGACTACCTCCCAGGGTCACACCTAAATTACAAATAATTTATAAGATATTCAATCTCGGCAG
>NW_017732327.1:572410-578347 GCF_001890085.2 Hipposideros armiger | reverse complement strand
TGTCACCTCGAGGGGTAAAAAGTATAACTATTGCATTGTGTTGTACAGCTGAAACTAATTCTAAAAGATGTGTATTTCACAATAAAAATATATGAATAATAAAATGGCAATAACTACATATCTATCAACAATTACTTTCAATGTAAATCAATTGAATGCTGCAATCAAGACATAGGGTGGATGAATGGATTAGAAAACAAGACCCATGTATATGCTGCCTACAAAAGACTCACTTCAGATCAAAAGACACACACAGAATGAAAGTAAAGGAATGGAAAAAGTTATTTCAAGAAAAATGAAAAAAAAACAACAACAAAACAAAACAAACAAACAAAACAAAAGCAACCAAACAAACAAACAACAACAAAAAAAAAACCTGGGGTAGCAGTACTTATACCACGCAAAATAGACTTTAAAACAAAAGCTATTAAAAGAGACAAAGAAGGATCTAATAATCTCACTTCTTGGTAGTTATCCAAAGAAACCCAATATACTACTTCAAGGGAACATGTTCATCCATACGTTCATTGCAACATCATTTACAATAGCCAATATATGCAGACAACTTTGCTGTCCCTGAATGGATGAATGGATAAAGAGGTGGTACATATTTACAATGGAATATTACTCAACTATTAAAAAAATAACAAAATCTTGCCATCTACAACAACATGGATGGCTGTAGAGGGTATTGTGCTGAGGGTAGTAACTCAGACAGTGAACGACAAATGTCATATGATTTCACTTATAAGTGGAATCTAAAGAGCAACATAAACAAACAAACAAAACAGAAACAAATTGATAGATACAGAGAACATTTTCATGGATGCCAGATGGGAAGGGTAGGGTGGGTGTGCTATATGCTACCTTCTTGGACATCACAGAAATAGTCTAGAATTAGTAAAAACCATTTGATCAAAGCATACACTATATGATAACTTTCCAACTAAACAGTCAATCATTAAGCTATGAACTCAAAAGACAGAGTTTCCCAAAGCTACAAATAACCACAGTTCTATAAAATGTAATGTTTTCAGTTTGTTTTTTATACAAACTAATGGGTAACACTCATAGTTCCAGTAGCATAAAACATCTGCAACTAGCAAATAATTGGATAGTGTTTAAGTAACATTTTCAAGAGTCTATATCTGAGTACTAGTGCAACAGTTGAACTTTGGTCAAAATTAAACATATCATAGAAAAATTGAATAATTTTGCAGAAATAAGAAAATCATCCATTCAATAATTGACAGGTTATTCTTAAATGATTATTACCTAAAATAGTCATCTTAACAGTATCTTAACATTATTTTAACAGTAATCTCATTACCAGAGGTCTCACTATTTTGTCAGCGAAGTGACTTTTTAATGTCATGATTCCTCTTCATGCACCAAAGGCTGTTCTTTATCTTTTAATAGATATTTTACCTTATGTTGTCTTTATTTAGCATCCATTTGAAAAATAATAATCATGGGTATGTATACTAATTTCACATATGTCCACCATGATTCTCAAACACGTGCAAAGCTTCAGCAGTCCCTGATAAATGTTTCATTGGCCGTTTCTCAGGCTACGGCTGTGAAGCTTCGACACATTCCTGAATTAGCACATGCATTTGTTTTCTGCACAACTAGATGAGATACTTAAATAGAAGAGAATGCTGTGTCTGCTTTGAATAACAAAAAGATGATTTCATTTTCCTCAGTGTGCTTACTATTCAAGCCTACATCTTTATTCCTTTTCATGGACTAACAATGTAAATGGCAGCATCAGCCCCACAACATTTCCATTCCCTGGTGTCCTGAATTCAGGATTTCTAATTTTCCCTAGTGAATAACTTTCCAAATGTCTCTTCAGTCTCGAGTTAGGTTTTATAAAGCTTTAAGGAATATCTCCATTAAGACATCAGGCTACTTCTTTCAAAGCTGGCAACTGTCATGTTGATTATTTTACAGGGTGTATTTTTCAAAGTGATTCTACATTATTTTAGTATTCTTGTCTTCCCTATTTTCCTCAGCATTGAGTCTGAGGAGCCATGAGTAGACTTTCTAAAAAATTTAATCAGTTGGAATGTCACTTGCTTTCTTAATCAGTCCTTGCTCTTTCCAGGACACATTCCTGACCAGAAAGCCAAGTGGCACCGAGAGGTGCCTCTGTTTCCCAGGAGAGCAACTGTGCTGATTCCAAGGTTTCTATGTCTAATATTATCAAAATGCTTTTAATGAAAACTTTTGTTTACTGTGGTTTTGACCACTTTGTAATTACCCAAATTAATATTTCTCCTCAAACACGTTTGCTCCACCAGTCCCTATGCTCTGTTTACACCCTGCTCTCTGTCTTAGGAACAGGCAACTATATCTATAATTACTGGCTTAGGACATGCCTTCCTCATGTGACCATGAGGGAAACTCCCTGAGAACATGGATAATAGGCCATTCCTCTTCATCTGGGTATCCCAATGTCTGATCCTGGTACATGGTAGGTCCTCGATAAATATGGAAGAAATGTGTGAATAAAATTATATTAATTCCTGAGTCCTATGAGCAAAAAAGGGGCCATGTACTAAACCTGACAAGCTCAGGGGAGGCCAACATGGCAGGTCTTACAATCTCAGACACAGAAGTTAATGATATAAGATGGTCTGAACATAAAAATTCCTGACTAAAAACGGGTCATGATGGGTAGTCACATCCTTTGCTTGTAGCTTCCTTGACAAACATCAGTCTTTACCTTAAGTGAGCCTGTCTATTGTCTTTTTCCATCGAAGAGAACATAACCCTGAAATGTCAAAGTAATCCCTTTTTCGGATCCCTCAGGGCACCACCCACCACACCAGAGCATGAAATGACAGAACCCCTCCTTGTTATCTTGTTCCCCCAATACCATCTCTATGTGCTGTAAAATGTTAATTATTAACTATCTTGTACCCACAAATATAAAAGAAGTACTGTATTTTGCCATGTATAATGTGCACTTTTTGCCCAAATTTGTGAGGGAAAAATAAGGATAAACATGTGCATTATACGTGGGTAGTACTAATTCTGTATTTATATAAATGTTTTTAATTCTTTTATTTATACTTAAGAGTTAAAAGTATAACTCTAGAAATCAATAGCAGTACCTATTATATATAAAATAATACCCCGGAATATGATAACCAGCTTTATTGAACTTAACAACAAACTTGCAATGACAAAGAGTTCTCGGCCTTCTATGATGTGTAAATATCGTAAATTTGTTACTGGTATATAAAATTTCTTGTGCCTTGTATCTGTTCCTGTGTTTTGTAATTATTTGTTACATAAAATTTCTTGTACTATAATGCTAAAAATAAATGCTAAAATTCCTTTATAATACAAAAAAAAACCAAGTACCTGAATGTAAACAAATTAAAATTTGAATTAAAAAATTAAAACCAAAGATTTTTTTCCCTGAAAGCTTGGGCTGAAAACATGGGTGCGCATTATACACAGTAAAATACGGTACATGTCTGTCCATTTTACTTTTATCCAATCCCAGAGATGTACCCACTTTGCTTTCCCCCACCCCCTCAATCTACCACCAAAGGATTTCATTTAACCTTCTTTAAGTCTCCTCCTTTGAGTCTAATGTATAAAATAAGCTGCAAAACTGCCATTCTCCAGAGCATTTTCTTAACTTGAAATTCTGCTTACTGGCAATTCTTGTCAGTTTGGCTCAAATAAACTCATTAAATTTCTCAACGGGTTTGCAGAATTGTACACCTGAAACCTATGTAACTTTACTAACAATTGTCACCCCAGGAAACTTTAATTTAAAAAAAGAAAATGGAATAAAAAATGTCTCCACAGGTTTGGATATTTCCTATATGAGAGTCCAAACAACCTCTACAATAATCAATCATTAATCTTCAAAATTCTTATTTGCATTTACTTAGGTTATACACAAAGTAAAATAAGGGTTATAATTTTAAGCTAGAGCTTCCAAAATGTCTTCCTTCAGAAATCCATAATTTAGATTATGATTTTTTAAAACAATGTTGCATTTATTAGTGATTTCAAGACTGAGAGGATAATTTTCAAATTATTCACATTTAGAATTTTATTTCTCTTCAAGTTCCTTATTTGAGACATCATTTTCTTTTTCATGAGGGCACAGACAGTACCAGGTAGTTCATAAGGCTTTTTGTTCACAAAAATGAACATAGAAATATATTGGTAGACTGAAATCCTACCATTATTTTAGCATATATTTTCAGTTAAATACACCATGAAGAAGTTTCTGCTGCTTGTGATGGATATATTGGGTTGTTGGAAAAGTCATGACGCATTTTTGCAACGAAAAACAGGAAAAAATACGTCATGACTTTTCCAACAACCCAATAGATTAAGAGCCAGAAAGTACATACAAAATAGCTTGAATATACAGATTCTTAATCCAAAGACTGGTAAATCTAATCTGGCAGATACACGATGTCAGAGAACGGATGGTGTCATCACAGGAAAGAATTCAAGGACTCGTCAAATAAGCCAAGCAAGCAGAGGATTTATTGGGCGGGGGGTGGGAGGAATAGTACGCTCTCAAAATGGCAGGCCCAGAAGAGCAACTGCTTGTAAGAGTGAAGAGGCTTAGGATTTTATTACAATGAGGATATGTTCAAGTTTTAGTGGTGGTGTCACAGATGTTCCCAGGTAGGTCCTCGCTGACCACTCCTTCATGTCAGGAGGTGGCATTCTCTTGTCCTTATTTGGCCCTTGTAGGAATTGTCATGGTGTCACAGGGGGTGGTGATTTTTCCCTGCCTGCAATGCCAACAGTATTATAATCCATTAAAACTAGCTAAAATTCACCTTGTGGGGCAAGATAGCATCCTGAGTCACAAAAGTCTAGTTCTGGCCAATCTGGTAGCTGCATCTTTTCTTAAGAATGATCTCCTCTCCTCCTTCTTTTGTCTCTCCTCACATCGTCTTTCCTCTCCACCCTCCTCTCTCCCTGTGTGGCTCTATTCTTTCTGCCTATGGTAACAATATGAGACATTTTAACTACTGGACAAAATTTGAGCACAGGTTTGACCTCACATATATTTGTGAGATTTCCTCAATCATCACAAACAGAAGTTAATTCAAGAAAATCTGTTTAACTCTGAAGAATAAATAGACATTTATCTTAATATATATATATATATATATATATATATATATATATATCTCCACAAACCATGAGGTAAAAATTCCCATATGAAGCCCAATAATCCCACAAAATCTTATTTAAAAAGTCAGAGATAGACACGTGCACCACAACCTATAGAATGACCAAATTATTTCGAGTATTTAGGCCAAATGGACATCCTCTTTCAAGAGTGAATCATTTATGTTGATCTTCACTGGATAAAAAGTTCATATAAATAATGTACTACTTACATTCGTATCTCCCTAAGTAGGTTCTTTGAAGTAGTAACTCGTCAAGAGGTTATCAAGGGTATTTGAAATAGAAGAGTTGAGTCAAATTTGTAGAAAGCTATATCAGGTAAATTTAAAGAGGTTTCTTCACTGTAAGACTTTACAGAGCCTTTAGA
This sequence comes from Hipposideros armiger, assembly GCF_001890085.2. Taxonomy (NCBI): domain Eukaryota; kingdom Metazoa; phylum Chordata; class Mammalia; order Chiroptera; family Hipposideridae; genus Hipposideros; species Hipposideros armiger. The sequence goes on along the minus strand of NW_017732327.1, from coordinate 572,793 downwards.
TTACTGATGTGTATGATACATTGCCATGAAAAATATGTAATGTAGACGAATACCAATTTTTTAGTAACTAATACTTTGCTTATTTTTAACTTCCTTAATATATTTTTCACCACAAAGTTCAAAAATTGACATAGTAAAACATAACTTATTTTTGTAATAATATGGTATTACTACTCCAGAAATCCTCAATCTTGCAGAGAAAAAAACAGCACCTCAGGCAACATTTGAAACATGATCAAAGTTCTTCAATAGCTAATTAAATTAGTAGTAAAGTCAGGACTTGAACTTACCTCTATTGTTATGTTTTTTCATTATAACCACAACAAAAACATAATATTTAACGTGTTCTTTCTATGTACTAGGCAATGTCATATATATATATA
>NW_017732327.1:551935-570440 GCF_001890085.2 Hipposideros armiger | reverse complement strand
GAGGAGGAGGAGGAGGAGGAGGAGGAGAAAGAAGAAGAAGGAGGAGAAGAAAAAGAAGAATCTCTCCATATATAGAACAATAATAGGGAAAAGCTCCACTTAGAGAAAGTTGTCCCAGCAGGATCCATTATTTGGGTTTGACTGATGATAATTAGATACCAGAATACAAAACACGCATATATGAGTTTTAGACTCAGGTTCTTTTTTTTTTTAAAGATTTTATTGGGGAATTGAGGGAGGGGAACAGTGTTGGGGAATTGGGGGAGGGGAACCAGCCAAGTTATTGTTCTTCAATCTTAGTTGTGGAGGGCGTCAGTTGCCATCTGGCTTTCTGTCGGCAGCTTGTGGCCTCTAAGCTCAAGGTGATATGTTACAATCTTAGTTGCGGGTGGGCATAGGCACCATCCCATGCAGGTGTCGAACCAGCAGCCTTGTTAAGAGCGCACGCTCTATCCACTGAGCCATCTGGGCAGCAGTTCAGCTCAAGGTGCTGAGTTCAGTCTTAGTTTTGGGTGGGCATAGCCCACCATCGAATAGGCAATCTTGTTGTTATACCAGCTGAGGCATCCTGCCACCTGTTGGCAGCTCAGCGACAGCTCCACTCATGCACAGCATCACTGACCCATGTGAGAATTGAACCGGTGGCCCTGTTGCTCAGAGCTCATGCACTTAAGCCAACTCTTAACCAACTGAGCCACTCAGCTGGCCCTGGACTCAAGTTCTTGAAAACCATATTTTTTTTAAGGTGACCTTTTTTATTTTGGAATAGCAGCACATTCCAAAATTAAGAATCAAATATAAGCTTGATTCTGAAAATTAGTCTTTATATAGACTAACCAGTATGTCCTTATATATGGTGAGATAGAATGAAAACTCGTCATGATAACTAGTGTACTTCTTTAATGTAAAGAGAAAATACCTCATTGAAATTTTTAAACAATACATAATAACAACTTCACACTAATATTTTCAACTCTGAGAATGACTGGATGATACTGATATGATATTCTCCAGATTAACTATTCTTACTCAAAAGTAATACAGACAACAAAGTGAGAAAAAAAATGTTCCTTAAATTTTTCTCCTCAGTTTCCAATTATGCATTGAGTTTGAAGTGGCATACTAAAGAGAGCGACTTGTTTTCACTGCATTGTGTCCCTAGAAAAGTTTCTCTGTGAACTGATCATCGAATTAAAATAGTGATTCGAAAAGAGGAAAGAAAAATACTGCAAGATCAATAACTGTGCTTTAGTGAAATCAAGGAATAATTTATCTTTCTTTGGAGTTTAGCACCAATCTATTTCTTTCTTAGGTGCAGCTAATCCATAGATCTAGGTTAACTGCATGATAAATTTTAATCTTGGCATGTCCCAATGATAGATCTCTTAATAATGAGAAGCACATCTCTCACACAATCTGCACTGAATCAAATGTTTAGCAGGACGGTGTGAAACTTCCCCTAACTCACTGCTCATTGGCACTTTCTAAGAGAGAAAGAGTTGTTAGACAATTGAAACAGATTTACCACTTGAGGAAGTATCTGGAATCACATCAAGTCCCAGAAAAGAGAAAAAATGGTCCTGCTTTTTGACCCTGTCTCTTGACTACCATCACCTTACCTAGTGACAATTACTCAGTGAAAGTTACCTCTTGCTTCCACTGTGAATTTTCCAAAAGGAGATGAGGACTTCAGAGAGTGAGGACATTGTGTGTTTGTATTTATATTTAGAAGAACAATAACAAAATGATGTGGAGGCTTGGTTCAAAGACTTATTTTTCCTAATTACCTGATCAAATTGGTAAGAGCTGGGATTTAGAATAGTATGAAAACATAGTATCTGCCAGGCATAACATCTGAAAACTATTGTAATCATTAACCTCCTCCTACAAAGTACCACCCCTTAGTTTTCTCTTGCTATTCTATAGCCTAAAATTATCTCATTTCCTCAAATCCTTGTCTATATTTTCTTTTTGTCTTCACAGAACACATTTAAGCCATTTTGAAAACTGCAGAAAAAGGAATGGCATTTTATTATACTGTCAGAGGTGGCAGTATGGCAACTTATGGAAACTTTATGACTCTAAGGCTGAGAAAATTTATTTACATACTGCCAATACTACTACTTTTCAACAGTTCTCTAGCTCTAAAATTATGTCAAATACATATATATACACATACATATATAAACACATATATGTCTTGTATATGTGTATATATGCATACACACATATTCACATACATGTATATATGTGTGTATACATATAATATACATTTATATGCTCAGAATAGTATATAAAAATTGCACTAAAATTAACTTTTTTTTCTTAAACTCTCCAAAGAAAGAGGGCTTTTAAGTTATACTTTAGTGAAAAATATTTTAACATCCCTCAACATCCATGCACAGAAAACAATTTTACTTCCTGTTCCTGGAAGTTTCTAACTTCTGCCCCCCACTTCTCTCTCTCTCTCTCTCTCTCTCTCTCTCTCTCTCTCTCTCTCTCTCTCTCTCCCCCCCCCATGTGTAATATGTCCCTTATTCCTAGAAACTTTATGAAATATTGATTAGTTCTGAATGGTTTCCACTAGAAAATGTTCTCAGGATTTGATGATGATGGATATTATTATTGTGTACATCTAGGAAAGTTTTTCTAAATTTTTTTCCTACTGATATTAAGTGAGGGTTTATTTATCTGGTTTCATTTTACGGCCTAAATGGATGTGTGCACTATTATTTAAAACCAGTTTTGCCATGTATAACTAAAAATTAATATCCCCAAATTTGAAGTTTGTAATGTGACTGTCAATGTTATCGTAACCTCTCCCAATAAGGCATTAACATTGAACCATATTTTTCAAGGACAAGGATTTTGCAAATTTATGGAAATACACAAGGGATTAAGAGACTTATAAGATACGCTAAATTTAAATCGTCTGATAACTTGAAATGAGAATTTGTGTTTCAGGGTTTACCTTGGGAACTCCTGCAATTCCCATCACGCTTGGGCTACTTCTTTGCTGGAGCCTCCTAACTACCTTTACTCTTATACTTCACCAACCTCTCCACATTCTAGGCTGTCTTCTCATGAAACTGACCAACATAAGGTGCCTTTTCACTGCCTGATTCCTTTCAAGTTACAAAAACTAAAAATGCCAGATTATTGGTTGTTGTTTGCTTTGAAATATTGTTAACTGGACAAGGGGAGGACAGGCGGAGGAGGTGAGCTTTCATATTAGTCTAAGAGATCATGAATTTAATTAAATGAATTTATGAAAACAGAAACACAAAGAGACCAGTTACCCAAAACATAGATATGCACTGCTCCTCAGTAAGAATCTCTAGCTCCACACTGCTTCAACTATACAATATTGTAAAGTCCATGCAACATATAGAATTTCACCATTTGTTTAAGTAATAATCAGAATCACCACCATTATAATTACACAGGCATAGGAGTGATGTACTTCTAGTGGACATCATTGGATTGCTGATAGTAATGATATAGTCTTGACACACATGAGAATATGTGGAGTATTAGGAAGAGCAATGAAGTAAAGATCCTTTGGTCAAATGCCCACCTATGTCCTTTACTTACTTATCTTTGATAAAGTGGATATCTCTCTGGACTTCAATTGTATTCTTTCTTAAAAATTAAATAACGATTTATTACACTTAAAACTATGACATTTTTAAAAGAAATTGAAGACACAAAGAAATGGAAAAGCATTCCATGTTATTGGATTGGAAGAATCAACAGAGTTAAAATGGCCATATTACCCAAAGCAATATACAGATTAAATCCAATCCCCATCAAAATTCCAATGGCATTTTTTAAAGAAATAGAACAAAAAATCATCAGATTTGTATGGAATTTCAAAAGATCCAGAATTGCTAAAGCAATCCTAAAAAAATTTAAAAAAAAAAACAATACAGGAGGTATCACACTCCCTGACTTCAGCTTGTACTACAGAGCAACAATAATCAAAACAGCATGGTATTGACAGAAAAACAGACACACAGACCAATGGAATAGAATTGAAAACCCAGACATAAACCCACATAAATATGGACAGATAGTTTTTGACAAAGGAACCAAAACATACAATGGAGAAAAGAAAGCCTCTTCAATTTATTGAGTTGAGAGAATTGGAAAGCTACATGCAAAAGAATGAAAGTAGACTGCTATCTGTCACCATATACCAAAATTAACTCAAAATGGATGAAGACCTAAACAGAAGACCTGAAATAATAAACTGCATAGAAGAAAACATAGGTACCAAACTTATGGACCTTGGGTTCAAAGAGGATTTTATGAATTTGACCTCAAATACAAGGAAAGTAAAAGCTAAAATAAATAAATGGTACAATAACAAACTAAAAAGCTTCTGCACTGCAAAAGAAACCATCAACAAAACAAAGAGGCAACAAACCAAATGGGAGAAGATATTTGCAAACAACACCTTTGATAAGGGGCTAATACCGAAAATATATAAGGAACCCATACAACTCAACAACAAAAAGGCAAACGCTCCAATTTAAAAAAATGGGCAGAAGGCATGAACAGAAACTTCTCCTAACAAAACATACAAACAGCAACAGATATATGAAAAAATGCTCAACTTCACTAGCTATTGGGGAAATGCAAATCAAAACCACAATGATATATCTCTTCACACCTGTTAGAATAGCTATCATTAATCAGATAAATAATAAGTGTTGGAAAGGCTATGGAGAAAAAGAAAACCTCACACACTGCTGGTGGGAACGTAAATTGGTATAGTCACTATGAAAAACAGTATGGAGGTTCCTTAAAAAGTTAAGAATAGAATTACCATATGACCCATAAATTCCTCTCCTGGATATCTACCCCCCAAAATCTGAAAACATTTATCTGTAAAGATGTATGTACTCCGATGTTCACTGCAACATTATTTACAGTGGCCAAGACCTGGAAACAACCAAAGTGTCCTTCAATAGATGATTGGATAAAGAAGACATGGTATATATACACAATGGAATACTATTCTGTCATAAGAAAAGATGAAATACGACCATTTGCAACAACATGATGGATCTTGAGATTATGCTAAGCGAAATAAGTCAGACAGAAAAAGTCGAGAACCATGTGATTTCACTCATATGTGGGATATAAAACTGAAAGCAACAAAGGAACAAGACAAGTAAATAATGAAACAAAAACTCATGGATACAGACAACAATTTAGTGGTTACCAGAGTGGAAGGGGGAAGGGGATGGTGACAGATAAGGGTAAATGGGGTGAAATATATGGTGATGGAAGGAAAACTGACTCTGGGTGGTGAGCACACAATGTGATATATAGATGATGTATTACAGAATTGTACACCTGAAACCTATGTAACTTTACTAACCTTTGTCACCCCAATAAACTTTAATTAAAAAAAAAACACCAAACCTACAATATAAAATTTTACTTTATGTGGGCAATACAGTCAGTTAATATACTTAACTCTAATGGGAGTGCCACTCATGAGAAAAGCGGCTATTGCACCTTCCTAGAAATATTTAGATTCCCTTAATTTTTAGTTAAGCCAAGATTTTCTTTGTGTTTTGTAAGACATTTCTTGAATGCATTTCTGCAATGCAAGTATTTTGGTGGCTGTATATTTTTTTCCCAGATTTTCCATCATTTCCTGAAGGGGGAATTATGCACATTTTCACCTCACTAGACCCACACTTTAGTGAGAGTTTGGGCTCTGAAGTGTGGACCAGAGCAGCATATCTTAGCATAACTTGGAAATCAGCTTTCTTGAGCTTCAAGTTGTTTTCACTCACAAAACCCTTTACTCACAGCTTAACAACATGACAGCATTTTCTATGCCCTATAAAGTGCAGCTACTGTTGCCTTCATAATAATGTTCAACTTGCTTTGTAAAACTTTCCAGAGTCATCATGCATGGCCATTTTGTTTCATGGTAACAACTGGCAAATATTAAAGGGCTATTGAAAAATACTTGTCCTGCCAAGACTTCCTTGTGCTGAGCACCGCATGGCTATATGTCCCTGCCACCGATGTGATGATGAAGGACCACATTTCCTCATGACCAGGTTACTAAAAAAAGCCTCCCTGGACTTTGTGCTTTGGACTCACCCCTCTTATACTTTTTCCTTATGAAGGTGGAAGAACGTGGCCAATCAAACAGTATTTGCATCATTCAATTTTTTCTAGAAAATCTACAGTGTTCCCACTTCACCTACCTAAAAGCTTCAGCCTTTTTCTAAGGCTCTTATCCCTTTTCTATCTCTCTCCTTAAAGCGGGTCACTTCTCCTCAGAGAGACCATCCTCGACCGAAAGGCTTTCCCAAGCTTAAGTCTACATGCTGTGCACTGAGGACGTCAATAGTTAAGCCTACAGCTTAGTGTTTGCTTCAAACTGGGCCATTGAACAGAAAATTCATCCATGAATACATCTCTAATACTTCAGGCCTTCCCTTTTCTCTACTTCAGAGATTGTTCTTCTCAGAGAGATAAAGGGAAACTAGTAAGAGATTTAGGTTTTTAAAATGGCTGAAGGTTTTAGTCCTGGATGAATTCTTCAGGCCGTCTACTAGAATGGAGATTGGAAATGGGCATATATATATATATATATATATATATATATATATATATATATATATAAAATTTCATGTTTGTGTATAAACTGTATTACATATGAGGTGGGGCAGAGTTTGCCACCCTAAAATATGCCTCTTTAGGATACAGATTATTTTAAACTGGTTATTTTTAAGAAACAAAAGACTCAGAAAGAACCTTTGACCTTCCTCCTAACTAACAGAATTTAGATAGAGGACCTGCTCCAGGAAGGGAGGTATCATCACAGGTAACGGCCATTTTAATATGAACTGTGATAGACAAGGAGAAACCTACCAAGGCTCTTTTGATCAAAGGCCTCTCTGTGTCCCCTTGTTAAAGTTGGCGCAGTTTTCATTTGCCAAATATTTGCTTTTCCATCTCCATGTGAATTGCCTTCCTGCCCTCTGAAGTCCCAAACCACCACCCCTATTTCTCCTTAGCTCAAGATGGCATATTAACTTCAACTGCAGGGTTCATTGGGCCCCACATTCTTATGAAACCCCCACATGTACATATGTAATTAAATTTGGTCATTTTCTCCTGTTACTTTGGTCTCATGTCAATTTGATTAGACCAACCAGAAAAATTAAGAAGGAAAAGAGGGGGACATTTCCCTTCCCCCACTCATACATGTCACATGTAGCCATGTCTAGTAGTCCCAACATGCAGAACAGCAGACAGAACATTTTTTATATATAGTATATATAATACTATTTATAGTATACTATACACTACTATACATAATATATAGTATATGTGACACTATAAAGTCTAATTATATAAATGTATGTATAAGTCTACGTGTAAGTTTATATACGAGTATAGGATCTATAAAGAGGGGACCCTGAGTGGAGTTCATAGATAGGGTGGAAAGGAGAAAGGAAGGAAAATGGATACACTCCCCTGTTACAGACCACTTTCTGGTCAACCCAACATATTTACCTAAAAAACCCCCCAGGTTTCCAAGGAAACCACAGCCCATGTCCTCTAGCCGTTCATTTATTGAGGATAGCACAGGCTCGGGATCTAAGTCTCTGAACCACACTCCCTGCATCTGTACCTGCTGACAGAACAGCAGGCTATGCCCCGGGTTTTGCGCCCCCCTCATGTGTTCACTGTGGCCATGCACACAGACCCCTCTATGGCACTTCTCGTTCTGTCACATTGCTCACAGAGGGCAATGATGGTTGATTTGTGTGTATTTACCACCACATGGGAAACTGCCTAAAGAGTGGGCACATTAGTTAATCATTTTTCTGTCTTTAGTGCCTAGCACTAACTGTGCCTTTTTCTAATTACTCTAACCCCAGCTCTATGATAAACAGCGTCCATACCAAAGCGGTTAAACAGGGGAATGACCCTATTGAAGAGTGAAGAACAGTGTGGACTACCACCAGCACTGGAATCCTAAAGCAAGATATTTAACCCCATTGTGCTTCGGATAGCTCAACTGGGTTAAGGCGATTAAATGTGATAATGCATCTAGCCTTGGTCTTTTCCAGAGCATATGGTAAATCTCAGTAAACATTGTTTATTATTTGTATCTCGAATATGCTTCCATTTCTCAAACCATATTATACACATTTTATGTTGCAAATCAAGAAAGACTACAAGTTGCTAGAAGGCGATGGCTGTGCCTCCATTTCTTTAGTGACTATAGTATTTCCTCATGCCTTGTGCTCAAATCCATCCACAGTTTGTACACAGAATGGGTCCACCAAATGCCAAATGGAGTACGGGACAAATGGAGGCAACGCATGACAGGAAGTTACTATGTGAAACAAATCAGCCTTCAAATGTTCTCAGGGAACTGGGGCCATTCTCATAATTTAAGACTATGATCAGAATTTCTTTTGCAGCTGATCTTTTAAATTAAACAAACAAGCACAGCTGGAAAAACACATGCAAATTTTGGTATTTCAGTCCAGCAATATGCAAGCAGATCCACAGTAGGAGTAATTTGCTGAAGAAGCCTCATTAATGAGCCCTAGCACTGGTTTATTCTGAGCAGTCATTTTATACTCTAATAAAGGTAGCATTTGCCTGAGTACAACCTAAGGTCGCATCTCATGTACAGTGTCTCTGTCTATAAAATACCAATCTTCTTTAGTCCAGAACCTTCTCTCATTATAGATAGTTTGTCGGACACACATGGGACCATTTTCTCAGCATCTCATCCTGAAGTACCTCTAGGCTGAATTGTTCCACTCTATTCCACAGCAGGATGGGATTCAGAAACACCAGTGGATGGGTCACATACAGCCTATCCATTTACTAATTGGCTCTGTTATTAACTGTTTGTGCATTGATTCCTACTACATTTGCAAACTTAAAGCTTAGAAATAGAATAATCTAATGGGAAAACATTTTAGCTCATCTCCAAGACAAGAGGAAAGTAAGATTTTGCAGTGATGGGATGGGAGGCTAGCCAAGAATCTACTAAGAGCAAACAGCTCTCTCAAGAAGGAATGGTTGGCACATATGTTCATCAGGCTTCAGATTCACCATGCTCCCCTGAAAGAAATATCACTGGATATATCCGTTAGGGGGACACTGTGTTCCAACTTTATAGCCCAACACAATCCATTTTCACAAAGGATTATGTGTATTCCTAATCAGGCTCGAAACAGCTTCCACTCCTCCTATATGTGTCAGACAGTATGGCTGCTTTACTCCTCTAGCTCCATGATACCATTTTCAAGAAACAGGAGCCAAAAATATGCTGCAGCTCTACCCCTGCAGCTGTGACTCCCAAGCTGGAAGGAGGAAATGTCAGTGATGCAAAAAGCAAAAGAAGAACCAGACCAATTGGTACGGCTAGTGCCTGATTCATTAGCATGGGCCACGGTTTATTTTCCAGTGCACAGAAAAGCTGGCACAAATGCTTGGCAATGCGCTCTGAGCTCTATCAGGGAGAGGGATTGAGCATTTGGATAAGCAAAAAAAAAATCCCTCTGCTTCACTGTCTCTTATGTGTGGTGCTACTGTACTGCTTTAGGAACAAGCATAGTGTGTCTATTTTTAGGGCAAATGTGCCTACTCTATCTTCGCCAACTAAATCCTTCTACATGACTAATTTGCAAGTTGAATTATCTTGGTAAATAGGCTGACTCACTAGCAAATAATCTGCAGAATTTAACTATGCATTAGGCATCAGTGGTGACTTTGGCCCTTTTGTCTTGCTCAGGATGCTGAAATGAGCTGCAGTAGTGCTCTGGTTAATAAAAAAAAAAAAAGAAGAAGAAGAAAAGTTATCCCAAAGGCAAGAATAGTCTTTCCTCAGAAGAGTTCGTGTGATGGAGATAAATATAGCAGTCTATATTGGGAGACAGGGCAGTGACTTAAGTCAAATATGGAAATGCACGACAGTTCAGATAGATACGCGCATAGTTAGTGTGTGTATGTAAGATCTGTTTTATGTGTGTCTCTCCTATACATATTTATACAATTTGTACTTACATAATCACTTATCACAAAATGTGCCTAACAATCAGTACCCAGCATCCAGCAGTGTTTAAGAAACATTTGTGAGATGGATGAATTGAAACACTGGATTAACATTCCCGTATTGTCAAATGGCCCTCCCCCTCTGCTGCCAAACCTCACCCCCCACCGCCCAACCCCATATGTCCATGATGATTTAGCAGTGGAAAGACACATATATATTATACTTCATAGGTAAAGAAAAATATTTTCTTGGTTTTTTGTTTTGTTTTCAGGTGGTTTAAAAAGAACACCAAATAATTTGTCACTATAGGTATAATGATCAATATTTTAAAAAGACGTATTATGTCAAATATTTTTTAAGCATGGAAGGCATTAAATTTTATCTACTTGAGTACCTAAAAGTGGGCCTGGACAGAAGCACATGTGTGAGGGGTGGGGGAGAGGGAGAGCTGAAGAATTTGATCAGTGACAGTGTGCAGAATCACTGGGGCATGGTGATGATAAAAAGCAGACTGACTTTCAGCCAGTTTTATTTTGGTGTGTAAATTCTTGACAGACAACATGTCTCCTTATTGCCTGCACTTGGGGCTCACCATCTGTACCAGCTGCCTTGGGCTGGAATTTTCAGCAGAAACCTATGGTTGGAGACTAGGCGGGGTGTTGCAGAAAATGCCACTGTTCCATCCCGAACTCCTACCCCCCCATTCCACCACCACCTGTGCCCTGGCCCCAGCATGCTCTCACTCCCAATGGCAAGCATGTGCATCTCCCTGGAGGAGGGCTGCCCTCAAGCTGCTGGACTTGACTTGGCCTGCACACCTGCGGTGGCAGACCTTAGTGAGGACATATAAATACCATGCCCTGATAGGACAGCTCTTCAGTGTAAACTTCACTCTCTCCAGAGCCCTTTGAGGGACAGAGTCCAAGGCACTTTGCATGGGACTTTGATCTCACATCCTTACTTGTTGTCCTTCCCTTCCCTGTGCCACTTACTCATTCCTGGGAATACTGTCTAATGAAACACTTTCTCATAAACACCCTGTCTTAGGGTATGCTTTTGGGGAAAATGAGTGCAACCTTCTATACAAGTGATTATTAAGCCTAGAACTAGTAGAATTGAAAATCACTGGGCAATTTTATACCCTCTCTCTTCTAGATTAAAAAAAAAAAAGACTATTCTAGGTTGTATCTTGGTAGCTCCAAGTTAATAAAAGAAAAGCTCATATAAACCCCATGTTCTTACTCAACATGATTCTACCCCTTCTGTCATTTTCCAGAGATTCCTTGGGAAAAGAAGTATCAAAAATACCAAAACTAAAAAGGTCTTCCTCTCCCTCTAAGGGGGCCCTTTGCCTCTATAGTTATGCATTGATGAAGAAAATATGTGACTGTTTTCCCTGGAGTCCAAGGGCTTGTGACATAGAAAATTTTCTCTTCTGCTGTCTCACTCAGCCCCTTACCCCTTCCAAAGGCAGAATGACAATCAACATCTCAGCTAATAATTGAACATATGGCAAGCTCTGATTCCGTTTGGGGACTGCACATTCACATTCTAAAACCTTCCCTACTTTCACTATGACAGTATAATAGGACAGACAGATCTGTGCACAGTGACTACAAAGCCAGGAAGGAAACACAGGCCTCAAAGAGAGCCATAAAAAAAGGTGTGTGGGAGCTGGAAGGTGAGTGGATGAACTCTGAACTGGGTAATCAGGCAAAGCAGCATGGGCAAGATGACAGCCCTTGATGAGATCCTTTAATGCGAGGGATTTGGGTCAAGTGGAGCCAAACAGGAGGCCTTTCAGGTTGAGAACAACATGACAGGTTGTGATGTGCAGAGACGAGGGCAGCCGGTCAGGAAAGGCCGACTGGAGAGCAGAAATGGAACGGGCCTGACGGTAGCATGAGTTTCAAATGTTTAAACGACACTGGAGTAGGGGCAGGGAGCACATAAACTTTCAGGGATCCACTGAAGACACCATGGCTGAATTTCACTGTAATTGAAACTTCACTGACCTGAGGCTGTTAGAAATGCAAATTTGCAAAGTGCAACTTGAGCACAGCTGTCATTTTCACCTGAGTGAATGATTTCTGAAATATTTTGAATCACACCTGGCTTTGATGGAAGGAAGGGAAGATGAAGTTACAACTGCCTTATGCCAGGGCGAGGCAGTAAACAGAGTAAGAAGAATCAAACACACTTTGTTCACTCAAAATTTGAAAATGTTATCCAGGCATTTGCAATAGTTGCAAACTGGAACTGAAAGCAAAACTAATGAATAAAACACTTCCCCTCACAACGAGGGAAAGAAGCGTAGTGCAGTTTATATGAACACATTTTTTTCAGACTGAAAAACTCTTGGATACGCAAAACGAAAAGTCTCTCTTTCAACAGAATAACCAGTGTATCAGGTATATATTATGACAATTTTAAACAACTGAAATTTCATGAGAAATTATAAGTGGAAACATACAGCAGTAGTTTAGTAGCTAATGCAAAAGTGAGGAAAATACAGCTGGATGAACCGCATAAAATCATGTGATAATGTAAATTTCTTAAAAATCCAAATAAGTGACTAACGCAAGGCATTTTTTTCTGGCTATATTAAAGGACCTGTTAGAAAAATTAAGGGGCAATCTAATTTCAATAACCAAAGTAAGTAAATAAATATTTTGACAACAAACATAGTAAGCACCTGTGAGTGCTAGGTTGGCATTGTTGAACCAGACAGACTCCCTTTCTTCATGGAACTTACAGTTAATGATGGGTACGACATCTGACAACTAGCACAACAGCAAAATAAGTCATTGGTTACATAGTTTATCCAAACTATGTAAGTGGACGTAAGTTATTATACCAATAGGTAGAATAATGTTCACAGAATATAAAGCAGTACCTGAAATTTAAATGCAAGTTACTCATTAGACACAGTACCATAACTACAAAGTTAAGAATGATTAGAAAAGAGCTGCCACAATATATCCTGGGATAGAATCACAGTGTCAAATGCACACCTTCTGTGCAAGAGAACAAATATTTTCAGGTTTTATTTCAGAAAATAGATAAACCAGTCAAATACATTGATTCAAATTTCTATTTAGAAATAAAAATAAAACAGTATAGTGCAGGAAAGATAAACAGGACTGCGGTGTAGATATTGTTGGGATTCAAAAACATACTGTTCATCATATGATTTATCATAAATTGGCATCAATTTGCAACAATCATATTGATCATCAAGGTAATGGATGACATAATTTGAGTTCTTATTATATGACAAGCTGTCTGTTAAGGGATTCATAAATGTTTATTCCTTTATTCACTGAAATTATGCTTATTGAGTGTCTTGTTAGTGCCAAGTACTGTCCCAGATGCTGGAGACATAATGGTGAACAAACAGCAAAACGTCCTGTCCTTCTGCAGCTTACTTTCTGGTAGTGAAGAGACAGCAACAAATACATATAGAGGAAGAAAGTAATCTAATTCCAGTAAAAAGTGCACTAACAGTAAAATCAAGCAGGATTAAGAGGAGAATGAGTCAATATTGAGCTACGCTGGCCAAGAAGAGCCTCTCTGATGATTTGACGAGAGACCTAAATGAGAGAGTAGGGGGCTGGCTGTCGGCAGGCTCAGCATTCCCGGCAGAGGGAGCAGGAAGAGGGCAGCCAGGAGGAAGGGGCACACTTGACTTGGTCACAGAACCCCTTGGGAGCCCATGCAGAGGACTGGTGAGAGCAACTAGTGGCCTGTGAGGTGGGTTGTGAAGGCAAGAGCTGAGAATTAGAGCATCTAGCCTCACACGGATTCCACATAGTAGGTGTTATACAGCTTTTACGACAACAGAAAAAATGTTGCATTAGTGAATATGAATAATGACTGCTTATTTTCAAGCTGAAGGAAAGCACACTTGTTGCACGAATTGTGAATAATATCATTTTTTTCAAGTGATTGTTGTTGGAATTTATAATAAAGATTAATGGAATGGACAACTGAAGGACTTGCGTTTCAAATAACCTTAAAAATTCAAATTCAAAATTCCTAGTTAGCTAGGGTACTACCGAATTAATATTTGTATAGGGCAGGTACTCTCAACTTCCTTTACTCCCTAACTCCTTAGAAGGGTTTGAGAGAAACACATATCCGTCCCTAAGCATGGCTTATCCCACAAGAATACCAAAATGGCAGCCGCCTGAGAAAAACCACCTCAGGAGATCCTTCACCACATCTCTCAGCCACTTCACCCATCCAAACCTGCCTTCTACAATCACTGAAATAAGATTTACTATCTGTAGATTCAAAGATTTGTTAAAACTGCAAACTTTATATCTCTTAGCGCAAACTCTCCAACCCAGGTTAGAAGAGCTCTGAGGAAGTGCATCAGTATGTAAGAGTATTCCGAGGGGGCCACCAGGACAGAGGGAGATCACGTAGTGGTTTTGCAGAAGGAATCAAGTCATTCTATAACTCCGAACTGGGGCGAAGACTGTGTCGTAGTCTCTTTCTGATCACTCTGCTGGCTTCCATCATAGGTACCTGGTGTTAAAGTGGAGCCTGAGAATGTGTCTACCTAGATTTCCCTGTGTTTAGAAGCAAGAGCGAGAGCAAGGTATGGTCCCAGGAAAAGACAACATGGAACCTTGTGAAAACCTCCTTCTAATCCAGACCTAAATTAAAGGAACTTTTTAGACTAACATATGTGTCAACCAGTCTACCAGGATGGGTCAAAAACCTAGCATAATAAAGACAATTTTCGGTACAGATTTCTTTGTGCATTTATCCTTTGTTAACTACACAGAGGTGATTGGGTACATTAGGTACCTAGTTGTTCAATGTAATGAAATCTTGGTCCTGGCCAATAGAGTTTATTTATCCCCCCGCATGTAATTGAAAATTCAGTAACATATCTTATAATTAAATGTTTGCCATTTCCACACTGACACAAAACTAAACAAATGGAAACAATAGAGATAACAGAAGAGAAAACCTTGGAAAGACAGCCACATTCAGAGAATAATGAGAACAGTCAGGGGATACACGGTGTGTAAGTTTGAAAGAACACAGGTAAAATTTCTTTGGGTTTGAACAATATTTGAAGAATGCCCATTGGAGAAGTACTAGATTTGCTCATTCTGGTGCACCTTTAGGGACCGAGTGCTTCAAGACATGTTTTTAGCTGCTGAAAAGAAAACTTTTTAATATTCTTCTTTAAAAATGAGAAAAACAAAAGTCAGCCAAATGGCTCAGTTGGTTAAGAGCTCACTCAAGAGTGTGAGCTCTGAGCAACAGGATCACCGGTTCGATTCCCAGCCCGAGCTGAGTTGCTGCTGAGCTGCCAAAATGTGGTAGGATGGCTCAGCTAAAAAAAAAAAAAAAAAAAAAAAAGAGAGAGAAAAATAGTCTTGACTGATGATAAGTATGTAACATGTGCAGTGTTTATGCATAGGGAGGTTAAGAGTTTTTCACTGTTTCTACCCCTGCACATACATAGATGAAAGTTGTCTGTATAGATAAGACAGCCTGCAAATTATGTACAATTTTCACCATATTATTTATGCTCTCCTTCCAAAAACAGGAATTGTTGTCACAAAGCACCAGCCCAGCCAAGGGTGCATTTCCCAGCCCCATGTAGATAGGGCCATATAACTAATTCTTTCTAATGGAATGTTTACAGAAGTGACATATGTCAGTTATAAGATGAAATGGCTAAAAAATGGGTATATCTTCACCATGCTCTCATTTCTTGTCCTCTGGCTAAAAGGCAAAAACTCTAATGTAGGTGTTGGTGGAGACATAAGATTAAATGAATATAAGTACATGAATTACAGTGTGCAAGGCCACCAACTTTACAATCACATTATAGTAACTGTTACATTAGTGAGAAATATAGTTCTATTATATTACATCACTAACATTTTGGGGTCAATTTCTTATAACAGTCTACCTTGAGTAATAAAAATGATGACAATTTCCCTTTCTCTCATAAAGGTTAAAGTATTTCACACAGTTTTGTTCTGTATTAATATTATTATAATTTATTGGGTGCTCTATTACTATGTACATTTATGGTGATGGAAGAAATGTCAAAAGAGTAATTTTAAGTAAAGGCTACCTATTTTTGTCAAGTATTATCAACTCTTGACTAGGCCTGAGTTTAGCTTTTAATTCTCATATATAAAGCCAGTATTCTCATATATCCTAAATTGCCTTGTCTTTGCCCTCTCATTTTTAAATATAAAAATTTTCCATACAATTTCATTTAAAATAAATTGAATATAACACAAAGAAATGGAAAGACATTCCGTGTTCATGGATTGGAAGAATCAACATAGTGAAAATGGACATATTACCCAAAGCAATAAACAGATTTAATGTAATCCCCATCAAAATCCCAATGAAATTCTTTAAAGAAATAGAACAAAAAAACATCAGATTTGTATGGAATCACAAAAGACCCCAAATAGTCAAAGCAATCCTAAGAAAAAGAATGATGCTGGAGGTATCACACTCCCTGACTTCAGCTTGTATTACAGAGCAACAATAATCAAAACAGCATGGTATTGGCAGAAAAACAGGCACACAGACCAATGGAATAGAATTGAAAACCCAGACATAAACCCACATAAATATGGACAGATAATTTTTGACAAAGGAGCCAAAAACATACAATGGAGAAAAGAAAGCCTCTTCAATAAATGGTGCTGACAGAATTGGAAAGCCACATGTAAAAGAATAAAACTAGACTGCTATCCGTCACCATGTACCAAAATTTATTCAAAATGGATCAAAGTCCTAAAAATAAGACCTGAATAAATAAACTGCATAGAAGAAAACATAGGTACTAAACTAATGGACCTAGGATTCAAAGAGGATTTTATGAATTTGACTTCAAAGGCAAGGAAAGTAAAAGCTAAAATAAATGAATGGGGCTATATCAAATCAAAAAGCTTCTGCACAGCAAAAGTAACCATCAAGAAAATAAAGAGGCAACCAAACAAATTGGAGAAGATTTCTGCAAAAGCAACCCCTGAAATAAGGGACTAATATCCAAAGTATATAAGGAACTCATACAACTCAACAACAATCCAATTAAAAAAGGGATAGACAATGGTCCGGCCGAGTGCGCATTGGTTAGGGGTTGGCTTGGGACGCCAGCTCTGAGCAGCATGGCCCCAGTTTGGATCCCACTTGAGGGCCAGTGATGCTGTGCCCTCTACAGCTAAGATGGTGAACAACAGCTCCACCTGGAGCTGGGCTGCCATGAGTCACTGGCAACGGTGTAGGCTGCAGTGGGGCTGGCTGGCAGCTGGCGTGAGCTGGTGTGAGCTGCTGTGAGCAACTGTCTAATGGCCGGCGAGCGACTGCCTCACCCGGGAAGAGCGCAATGATAATACCAACATGGGCCAGTGAAGCGACATCCTCTACAACTAGACAGAAGAACAAAAGGACAGCAACTTGTCTGTTCCCCTTCTCCGATTCCCCAACGTTGTTCCCCTCCCCCAATTCCCCAATAAAATCTTTAAAAAAAAAATGGGTAGAGGATATGAATAGACATTTCTCCAAAGAGTACCTACAGATGGCCAATAGACATATGAAAAGATGTTCAACATCACTAATCATCAGAGAAATGCAATCAAAACAACAATGAGGTATCACCTCACACCAGACTATCATCAACAATACAAATAGTAAATGTTGGAGAGGCTGTGGAGAAAAAGGAACCCTCATACACTGTTGGTGGGAATGCAGACTGGTGCAGCCACTATGGAAGGCAGTATGGAGGTTCCTCAAAAAAATTAAGAATAGAATTACCATATGACCCAGCAATCCCTCTCCTGGGTATATACCCAAAAAAATCTGAAATTATTTATCCGTAAAGATACATGTGCTCCAATGTCCATTGCAGCTTTATTTATGGTGGTCAAGAAATGGAAACAACCAAAGTGTCCTTCAATAGATGACTGGATAAAGAAGATGTGGTACATATACACACAATGGAATACTGTTCTGCTATAAAAAAAGGTGAAATAGTGTCATTTGCGACAACATGGATGGATCTTGATATTATTACGCTAAGTGAAATAAATCAGACAGAAAAGTCAAGAATCATACTATTTCACTGATACGTGGGATATAAAACTGGAAGCAACAAAGGAACAAGACAAACAAATAAAGAAACAAAAATCCATAGACACAGACAACAGTTTAGTGGCTAACAGAGGGTAAAGGAAGAAGGGGCTAGTAGAGGGGAGTAAACAGGGTCAAATATATGGTGATAGAAGGAGAATTGACTCTTGGTAGTAAACACACAGTGTGATATATACATGATGTATTACAGAATTGTACACTTGAAACTTATGTAATTTTACTAACCATTGTCACCCCAATAAATTTTAATTAAAAAAAAGTTTCCTTACAAAAGGATGCTATAGAGTTTCAAAGCACATT
>NW_017732327.1:547525-548635 GCF_001890085.2 Hipposideros armiger | reverse complement strand
CTTAAATGAATTTGTATCAAATGATATAACTGAAAGGAAGATGAGGAGGGAAGTAGAGTTTTATAAGGCTTTAGAGTAAATGACATTTTAGATTAAGAGATCATAGAAATGTTTTCAAGAACGGATTATGACAAGTATACTAAAATAGACAATTGAGTCAGTGTTAGGAAGAAAAGTGTGTACATTTTTAAAGTGTTAGATAGATGTGAAACTGTAGGGTGAGGGATGAATCAGAAGACAAATGGCAAATTGGAATGTCCTTATGTGAGAGATAAATAAATGTAAATGATTAAATGGAATAACCTCTTTTAATATCAGTATCTATTGAGTATTACAATTTTAATACAGTTTTCCTTTCTTAAAATGTGTATACATTTTTTGGCACCCTCTGTATATTACTGATTTGGAGAGAAAAGATTTAGTATTTCTCATAGGTATGTGGTTTCCCAGGGGAGGAAATATTAATGACATATTAGCAATCAGCATGCATTTTAGAAGGCATGATTTCTGCAAATATTTGATAAATGCAATGAGAACTACATTAATGCAAACTTGTTAGCCTCCATAATTTAAAATATAGATGAGAATTAATACATAAAGACAAACAATGCCAATTCAAAGTGCCATGTGATAAGTGATTTTGGAATGGTGTAAACAATAACTTAGAAAAAAAATGAAGAGAGAGGAGATAATGTGTTTTCTCCAAAGAAGACTGAGATAGCTTCTAACAGTATTCCTCTATATTTCTTATTTGATTTTCTGCACTATTTATTCTACTATTCATTGCCTCATATTTGGAGTTAGTTATGCTATTTTTTTCTGCCCTTAAAAGTTAATTTATTTCCTTTTTTTGCCTTAGCTTGAATCAGTCTGCATGTTTTAAATGTAATTTTGATCTTCTATTATGGCTCCCAAATCTCAGGTAATATGGTCATTTTTGTTGTTTTATTTTGCCTTTTATTTAATTTTTATTGTTTTTCTAAGTGACAATAGTAGACATTTTCTAAATATATCCACTTTTACTATAGTAAATTGTTTTTACAAGTGTATTCTTCCAAGTGGTTAAAAAGGTACGACCAATTTTTATGCAGTTAATTTTTTAAATGTTCT
>NW_017732327.1:543861-546630 GCF_001890085.2 Hipposideros armiger | reverse complement strand
ATAAAAAAGAAAGGGTATATCAAACCCATAATGTGAAGAAATGTACTGAAAGAAAAATTCCAAGAAATCTATATCTATATTATTTCATAATTTTTAAGTCTCAAACACTATTGCTCTTATCAAAATGTTTATAATACCAAAATTAACTAATTTAAGTTGTTATAGTAACTACTTCAGCCAAGTTCTGTTGAAGGTGATAAAACAAGATTATTTTGAGTAGTGGAAAAAGAAGAAAAGTATGTTCATAATTTGCAAACCAAGTAATTCATTATTTTATGACTTAGAGTGAATTTTTCAAAATAGCAGAGGCTGTGTACATTAATTTTAATCTCTTATTTTGAACTCCAAAATTACAAAGTAAAACAGTTCACTTGATCTGATTCTGATCTTTTGTGAAAAAAATACGGTAATACCATTATCTTCATTGTCACCCAAAGTCAGTATTAAAATTGACTTCTAGGAGATTTAATACTCTTGCTTAGATATGCCTAACACAGAACATGTTTTAAAAGCATCTCATTCCCATTTTGGGTGTTATAACCTTTGATTCTTTAAGTGATCATAAATCATATGCAATAAATATTTTTGTGGTCTGCCTGCAAATATGCATAGGGAAAGGGAAACAGTAATTGGAAACTTGGAAATGATTTTTAAATACTTTTGAAATGAAAGAGGAACAAAAGGAATATACTAAACAAAAAGGAGATAATGTGAAAGAACAAACACTGCATTACAAAGTTTATAATTTGATGTATTTTTGTCTCCTATTTTTAGAAACCAATACATTAGTTATTTATTGAGATGAGATACAAAGAAAGGGTAGAGGGAAGAATTACTATAAAAGAAATAAGACCTATAAATTCATGCGAAATTCATAATGAAGTACGAAAAAGTTGTGTATAGGTAATGGGTGATATTAAATACAATTTTATACAGCAATAATATTTTGGCAATCCAAGACTCACCATGCAGCTCATCAAAGGATGTACCCTCTTTAGAAGATGAGATATAATTATGTAATAGCACACCAGGGCACACCAGAAACAGACGCAGAAGGCCCCTGGTCCACCGTAGAGACTAGGACAAAGGATAACAGGAGTATTCCCAACCCATATCTTCTCACCTTCGAACATCTCTCAAGTTAACTAGAGAGGTCCACAAGTCCCATCAATAAAAATGTAGACAGCCCAAGAAAGTGATTGTTATTCCACTTATTTGACTGAGAGCATATATTCATTGTATGCATACTTGTCTAAAATTAATTATAAACATTTAAATAAGACAGGGGTACATTGGTATTCTTTTCACACAGCTTCACATTCTACAAAGGAACTGCCTCTGATTTAATTTTTACAAAAGGAAAAATCTTTGAATCTTGCTTTCAAAACCTGAGGGAATAAACTTTAGTCATGCAAATGTAAATCTGCTTATCAGTTACAAGTCTTGTGTTTTAAGAAGCCTCTCTGCACAAATGTCTAAGCTACACCGATTACCAGTTAAGAGAATGTGGGGAGGAGACTAAATATGGAATCTACTCAGCATCACCCCAGAGTTTCCTAATTATTTCATGAAAAAGTCAAAATTAAGCATGTCCATAGTTCCAAGCAGCTCAAGTTAAAAATATACATACACTGTGAGATAGAAGCACAGAAACAGCAGGGTCCAGAAAGAACATGGGGGCAAATTTTTACTCAAATAGAAATAAGAAAGAATTGTGAAGATCTTAGAACACAAGGAATTCTGATGTGGAAATAACAAAGGAGAGCGTCTCTTAGTTTTACAAAACAGAACAGCACTGTAAAAAAACAGAAGCAATTTAAATTTTCTGTGGTACATTTATTTCTCAGGAAAGTGGCTTCCCCCTGTGCGCATTTGCTCCTTCACAGACTGTGCTTGTGGCTCAGATATATTCAAGTCCCACAAATACCTGTAATGATTGCAGACCACAGACTAAACAACAATAAGGCATCAAAAAAGAAAAAAAAAACAAAAAACCAAAGATAGATATTTACTGAAAAATATTTGAATAACATATGATCCCAGTTTTCTTATTTTCACGTGTAGTGAACGATGTTACTGAAGTTCAAAGCTATTCACTTTTCCTGGAAACCCAATTTCAAGTTATTTCAAAGAACACTTTGAAAGGACTGAAACACCAGCAAGAAAAAAAGAAATTCACAGGTGAGGAATGTGCTTTCAGTAACAGTCCCTAAATTCAAATCCATGGGATCCTCACCTATGTGATTGAGGAGAGTAAATTGTTCTAATTAGAAATATCTTATAAGTGAAAAAGACAATCCACCAGCTAACAACACTCCTAAATCTTTACCACTGAAAGAAGCTTAATAAACTCTAATTGCTTTGACACCTTTAAATCCAACTCACAAGAGATGTTCCCAATAAAACTGGTGATTGTGGTAGGTGACGGTCCACAAAGACTTGTAACTAGGAATGAAGGGACCAGACAAGACGGATAACAGTTTCATACAGATGTTTCCCAAACTTCCTGGATGTTAAGAATTGCCTGAGGGAATTTTTAAAAATATAAAATTCTGCCAGAATAGAAGTTATGGTTAAAGATAAAAATTCCTGTTAAAATTACACCTTCCACCTACGAGGCACTAACTCAGGATCCCCCAAGAAGGGACAGGAAGCTGTACAAGGCTCAGAGTTCCAAGTGATTATTATCTACCTGTAAGCTTTGGAAATGTTCACCAGATACTAATAAGAGTGCATTAATAAAATGGAAATAATTGAAGAAAGTGAGTT
>NW_017732327.1:501452-541751 GCF_001890085.2 Hipposideros armiger | reverse complement strand
ATAAACTACTACTTTCACAACAAAAAGTCACAAAGATGTATGATAAATGAGTGTCAAAATGGTAAAGAGAAGCCAAAATAAGGCTGGCAGTTATAGAGGGGAAAAGCGAAGCTTCTTAGTGTGTGCGAAAGGAGGTTCCTTGACGCTCTCAAAGACTAAGTGTTAGTATATATCACTGGCTGACAGTAGCTCAGGGATCAAAATAATGACATACAAAATACATGTGTTGCCGGAATGCAAAAGGAACACAATAATAAAGTTACGAGAAACAGGAAATCCCGGAGTGGAGAGATGTGAATGGTGCAGCATGAGATGCAATAAAGGTTCTGAAGAAGGGCTCTGTGAAAGGGGACTGTCACCTTTCACTCTCCTCCCTCCGTTAATATGGCCTGCAATGACATGAATGAGGGCATCATTTAAGGTTTTGGTAGCTTGAAATAATGTTTCCTCTTCGGGAGTAGCTGAAGAGGCAGCATAATGTAGTGGGGAAATGGAGAGTCTCTTAGAGACACACAGCTTGGGTATGACTCCCCCACTTCCCATCAACCCGCTCCTTGACCTTGGGCAAGGCATTGAGCTCTCTCAGTTTCCTCATCTGTAAAATGGGGTTCTGATGATTAAATGTTTGCATGCAGGCGTGCATGTATTTAGAACAGAGCCTAACACATATTAAACGCCATATCTATATCTATCTATATATCTATATATATATATATATATATATCATGTACTATTATTTAATATTTTAATTTGGTTAAATTGTCTTATATATAACCCACAGAAGATAAATTTTAACTTCATACTTAAAACATGATTAAAGTGAAAACTCTATTAAAACAGTATCTCTCACATAACGATATGCTCGTATAAAGATGGAGCACAGTGGGAAACACTAGGTAACAGGCCAAGGAGACTGGACCAGATCCTAGAAAAACGAGTAGCCATGGAGGGTAGTAGCTCACAGCTGTGGCACAGTAAAAGCAACACTGGTTTTGCATTACTGTCCAGTTAGTACAGGAGACAGAAATAGCTGAGAGGAGAGGGCCATCGGAAAAGTGTTGTAAAAGCCCCCAAATCCAAGCATTTCTAGGTGACAGGGACAAAAGCTGTCTTGGGATGGGCTCGAACTAACCTCATGAGCCCTAGTTCAATTTTCTAAGGTCTTACTGCTCTGTAATCTTCAAAAGATGTCTCAAAAAAAAAGAAGAGAGAAGAGATGAGTAGATTTGTTCCTTGTGGGAATTGCAAACTGAATATAATTATGGCAGCTTCAAAGCAGATGGACACTCATGTTGACTTTTTGCCCTTCATCTTATATCTAAGTTGAAAAGCTTGACACCAATTATTTGTCCCTGTACACCACAAAACTCTTAATTATACCTGACTGGAATAAGTAGTATTTCTTTCTGAAGCCTCTTCAAGGAGAGACTTATGTGGATAGCAACTCTGATTACGATGAAGGTTGGCAGCTGAGGCCCAAATTAATCCAATTCTAAATGATACTTAATAAATCAGCTAAAACAAAGGCAGACTGGACTCCTTGGGACCCGTCCCTGACCTCATAAATTGAATTTCTCAAGGTTAGTTTTTCCTTTAACTAAAGAGTTAAAATAGCATAAAAATCTATCTTAAACCAATGGGGACATTTTTTAAAAGCATATTATAGTTAAACTTGGCACCTCTTTTAGCTATAAAAGCCAGGTGCATTGCTTTTCAAATAACTTCAGCTCATTGCAAAGTGTCTGAGCATATAGAGAATCTTGAGAATTTACTATGCAAATAATGATCACTTAAAATTGCCTTTGAAATGTCAAATCTGCTACACACTGAGGGCTGAAAATTTGAAAAAAAAATTTCAGGTTTTATACTCCTAGGAAGGCTCTGGAAATAAATATGATTCTATTCTATTTGATTACTATCTATAAAATACCCCAGTGAAATATGAAAATCACATACAATGACCTACATGATAACGTATATAAATACTCAAAAACAGCTATCTCAGCAGGTTTACTTAACATTCTTTTGGGTTTAGATTTAGGAAGAAATTAGCACCTTCTTGTTATATTAGAAGGGCAGCCTGAAGGCTAATGACTAAAGGTAGATAAAGTAGATCGTCCCTCCTGCTAGCCTTGTCTCCCCCATGTATGAAAGGAATTGAAACAACCAAGGACACCACATCCAGGCTTGCTGTGAGGTCCAGCTCCATCACAGTTATCAACTAGCAGATTTTGTGAAGCTTCCCATGAGATCCATTTCTCCAGGTGAATGGGACTTCTGATAAAGGAGCACCCACTAGGTCTGTCAAAATTGTGAATGAAAAATCCTCCCAGGAGTAGCTTTCTAGGGCCAAATTGGCATCGAGAAATGAAAACATGGAAATGAGGTTGATTTTATACTCAATTAGGAAGAAAACATTTTTGTCCTCAAGTTTATAATGGAAGTATTCAGGGGGCGAATTCATATGTTATGATTTACCAGTTATAGTTGATTTGTCTGCAATAAGTCTCATCTCAAGGTTGGTAAGAGGAATGGGTAAAGGAAGGTTACTGTCCTTTTCTACCTGGGGTGGTGCTGGGGAGCTGATTCTAAATCACTCTCACCACTGTTTTAGCATCCCAAAATATTATAGATTGACGGTGCAAGAAACAAGTGAGGTTTGTTTGTTTGTTTGTTTGTTTGTTTGTTTGTTTGTTTTAAATCTTGCCAGGTAAAAGCCAGGTGACTCTCAGAATATAACTAGAGGAGAAAAAGTGATATTCTTGAGCGTTCTTCTATTTCCTGTAACTAATAGCATTAATGGCAGGTGTTTTTTGTTTGTTTTGTTTTTTGTTTTTTTAGTAACAGACTCTGGGTATTGTCACATTACCATTTTAAAACAGTCTGTGTTAAATCACTTATAGTGAGAAAGTTGTAAAATTGTCTTGACATTTAAAAATGTAACACCTTATTTCTACTCTAGATTAAACTAGTGAAACAACTTTAAAATCAACTGAAGCAAAATGAGGAGGAAAAATTACTGTATGAACAAGTCTAAGAAATATAATTTAGCGAAATGCTTATTTATGCAAAAAACAATTATATCATGGCAGCCTTTTCCCCCTTTTTAGAATTAATCTTCTCTGGAGAAATGCTTTCTACTTTTCATTTAGAAACACATAATGTTGTTTAAATTGATTTATTCAAATCAAATAAAATAACTAATAATAATGTTGCTTAGTTAATTTTCACATAATTACAAATTTTAAAATTGCCTCAATCTTTTTAGTGGCATATTTACTCTTCAGGGAAAAACTCAGTAATAAACTGCATGAATGCAAAAAACATAAAAGGCTCCTCAAGTACAATAATTCTTCTCACTATTACATAAGAGTTCCAATTTTGTATTACAATAATAACTTACTAAATTGGAAGATGATAGCTGAAAAATCATTTACACCCTCTCCAAAAAACTTTTAGCCTATCGTAAGACCAGGCTTCCACAAATAAATTATTTTCAGTGAATTGAATAAATGCTTTTTATTCAAAGTAATGTAGTAAACTGTATTGAGGAACAGGAAATAAATTAAAAAAATAACTTGATATATTTTTCCTTTAAATTGTGAAAGTAACATATCAAAACTAACACTAATCAAGAAAGGAAGAGAAAAAGCATATCCCATTGTACCAGTACAATGAATTTATTATTGCTTATTCAGCTTCGAGCTATGCCTATATATATATTTTGATGTAAAATATGTAGTCATAGTAATAGTATATATACGATTTAGACTTTTGCATGTTTTTCACTTAGCATTTATCGCATATGCTTTTCCATGTTCTAATATCATTAGTAATTAGATATTAGATTGCGTGATATCTCTCAAATACTAGTCTATTTGTTTATTTTTTTCTCTTACTTCCCTGGCCCAAGGAGATATATCAGTAAAAATATTACTAAGGGTAATGTCTGAGACTTTACTTCCTATATTTTCTTCTAGGAGTTTTATTGTTTTGGGTCTTACATTTAAGTCTTTACTCCATTTTGAGTTTCTTGTTGTATATGGTGTAAGAAGGTGGCCCAGTTTCATTCTTTTGCATGTATCTGTCCAGTTTTCACAACACCATTTATTGAATAGACTGTCTTTACCCCAATGTAAACTCTTGCTTCCTTTGTCACACATTAAACAACTATGTAAGCAGATCACTTCATAAGTTATATGGATGCCTAGCCACTGTGACATACATATACATATATATATATATATATATATATATATATATATTTCCCCCACCACCACCACCACAGGATGCAAAGTACAGCATAGGGAATATAATCAGTAGTATTATAATGGCTATCTACAGTGTCAGTTAGGTAGTACATGTCAGTACATGTCGGGGTTATCATTTTGTAAGGGGTATAAATGTCTACTCATTATGCTGTTCTGTATACCTGAATCTAAAAAAAAAAAAATTCTATAACTTTTTAACTACAGTATCTATGATTTTTTAAAAAGTAGAATGATGATGTATAACAGTATTTAT
The DNA here is from genome assembly GCF_001890085.2 of Hipposideros armiger. Lineage (NCBI taxonomy): Eukaryota > Metazoa > Chordata > Mammalia > Chiroptera > Hipposideridae > Hipposideros > Hipposideros armiger. The sequence continues at coordinate 537,227 of NW_017732327.1, read as the reverse complement.
GCAGTTGTGGCTCTGTGATAATTTGTAACTATAAATCACAATATGGTATTAGTCACATTTTTGTGGTCGTCAGTTGCTCAGACTGTCATCCTTATTTCTTGATGCATATACCATGCCCACTTAATTTTAGGGATCATAAAATTCCAGAGCTTAAACTATTTCTTATGTCTTCCAGGAAATAAAAGGTAGAGATAAATTTTAGAATATAGAATGCTTAATTCTAATCATTGTATATGTTTCATTTCTGCTATATTGTTACAAATTGCTCACTTCTTGATACTTACTTAATGTGCTATTGCCTGGATGACAAAATATTTTGTAAGAGAAAACTCTTCTCAAGACATGTAAGTAATTTATTCCACAAAAGTAAGAAAGTGAGCCCTTAGTTCTGCAGCCATGATGAGGCAGGCTGGTTCAGGTTAAGGATGCAATTAGAGTGGATTTAGTACATTAGCAGACCATGGCCTCGACATGTTGTGAGCGAAGGGTTGGGGGAACTTGATCATCACGGAGGAGTATAAAGAAAGGGGATGAGAATGTTCCGGCCAAGAAGCTGGAGAGAGACAGCATGCCTTATCTCACCAGCTGGACCCTGTGAAAAGCCCGCGTCTCCAATTCCTCAGCTGGAAATAAATGTAATAATAGCTACTTCGTTGAATGGTTATGAGATTCAATGAGTTTATACATGAAGAGTGCTCACTGGAGTTTTTGACACATTTAAAAAAAAAACCTCAAAAATGTTCATTGCTACTGTTGTTGACACTATTCTTCAGCCACTTTAAGAGCCAAATCTAGGGTTGTCATCTGAAGATCAGAAGCCAGGAGTTTCATTTAAGGAAATAAGAGAACCAAATAAGGAGAGAGCCCCAAGGAAGAAAAGGCCACTCATAATAGAGGACCCTGGAAGCAAGGCGTGATTACCAAGCAGTTGCAAATAGGAAGAGTCACTGATCAGAGCAAAGACAGGTCACAAGGGGCAAAGGCCCAATCAGTTCTGCCAGTTGGTATCCTTGCTCTGTGCTTCCAGTTCTGCTGGCTTTGAGTTAAGGCACCAGAGGTCTCTCTTTCCAAGTCATGGAGTGGGACAGTTCTAACAATACGCCATGTATGTAACAACTCTCATTTTGTAAACAATATTTTTTTTTAAATTGTTGGACTTACAAAAAATAGCCTTACTGGTACCTAAAGAAAATATACATATACTCTCTAACAATTTTTGAGAGCAAAATCTTTCATATTTTAACAAAACTCTTTAAAACTAAGGACAGAAGTAAAGAAAAAGCACCAATAGACTTGACTACATTAACGTCTTTTAAATGTGGAAAAACATCATGAAGAAAATTAAAAGTCAAAGGACAAACTGGGGGAGGACTGCAGTATAAAGGGTCAAAGGTTTAATACATCTGTAAAAAGACTTACAAAGCAAACTTTTAAAATGAACACTCCAATAGAACATGGACAAGCTTCAAGAACAAAATTATTATTTTTTTCAAATTTGAGTGGCTAAAATGCATAGACAAAAAGTGTTCAACCTGAAAAATAGCCAAAGATCAATTAATATTAAAACACGCAAGTTATGAAAAGTATAAAAGCATGCATATGTATATATAATCTAGTATTGGACATGGGGAAAGGGGCAGTCATACTTGCTAGGGGAATAAAATGTTAAAAAATGTTCTGAGGGGCCAGCCGAGTGGCTCAGTTGGTTAAGAGCGTGGGCTCTGAGCAACAGCATCTCCAGTTTGATTCCCACATGTGCCAGTGAGCTACGCCCCAATTGAGCTGCCCCTGAGCTGCCAATAGGTGGCAGGATGGCTCAGTGGTTAGAGCGTGTGCTCTTGGCAACAAGATTTCCAGTTTGACTCCTGCATGGGATGGTGGGCTACGCCCATCCGCAACTAAGATTGAACACGGCACCTTGAGCTGTGTGGCCAAGAGCTGCCGACTGGCTGCCGGATAGAGACTGGACTTGGAGCTGAGCTAGCTGCACCTTCCACATCTAAGACTGAAGGACCACAACTTGGTTGTTCCCCTTCCCCAATTCCCCAATAAAATCTTAAAAAAAAAAAAGTATTCTGGAGCACAATTTGACAAAATATAACAAAGCGCTTAAAAATATCTATAAAATTTAATCGAGAATAAATAAGGATGTTCGCAAAGATTTAAGTACAAAGGTAATTTGCTTAGAATGTTTTGCACTACAAACATTTAAACACCTTATAAATGCTTGCTGATAAGGAATTAATAAAATAGCATATGCATTCATTGAATTTGATCTTATCAGCACTTATTGGCATATAAAGATATGAAGATATTCTCAAGTGAACAAAAGAAATATGAAAACCAAACACAACAGGACTTGTTTTTATGGGTAAATTATATATAAATGTGTGCCTAGAAAAAAATCTAAAAGACATAATGTAGCATGAAATTATATATTTTTAAGTTAAACTTCTTGTCCTTAATTCATGTTTTGTACATTCTCAATAACAAATGTATGTGTGTGTGTGTGTGTGTGTGTGTGTGTGTGTGTGTGTATGTTTGTAATGGGAAAAATATAACTGGAGGTTCCTTAGGACACAGTCAAATCAGGCATTCAGAGCCAGTTCTACCATTAAGAATCTTCTTAATCTCTTTAATTTTCAGTATTTTAAAATCTAATGTAATAATAGCATCCATATTATAGAGTCATAGACACTAAATGAGATAATGCTTTTAAAGTGTTTGAGATAATGATTGGCACATGGTGGGTATTCAATAAATATCTGATTGTTCACTTTGTAGACATTTGATTTGTAAGAGCTTTAGACTTCTGATGTTAAGAAACATGTTTTTAATTTTAATATTCCTGGAACCTAAAATAGTATCAAGTACAAAGTAATTGATTGTGAAATGGAAGGAAGAATGAATGCTTAACATGGAAAGTATGTCCCTGCTACATTTAATGTCTTCACCAGAGTCCATACCCTGATCCTACTGATTTTGCAAATCCTTACCCAAATTTTCATTTATGACTCTAACTGACTTTGTGCTCCATGCTTTTGTCTTTATCTTATTCTCTCTCAACTTTGATTTCTATCTTGGACTTCGTTTTTCTATGTCAAATTATATGTGACATTTGACTAATGTCCCTCCATCACAGCAACTTTTGTTCTTCTGTACTAATCCTGTCTCAGATATGAGAATGATATTCATTCATTCATAAGAGAGATAAATCCTAATGGACTCTGTTTGTTAGAAGGATCTTGCCTAGCACTAATCAAGAAAAAAAAACATGACATTCCATAGATATTCACATATACACGTAGCACCAAGATCCCTGACAGGTCACCCAGTACAACCTCTTTCTTTTACAGAGGAAGAAACATCGCCCCTGAAGGTTAAGGCAGCTGTCCTTGGTTAAACAGTTAATTAGTAAGAGAACTGAGATCAGGTCTTTTTATTCCCAGGCCACTGCCCTTCCCACAATATCTTCCTGCTTTCAAGGTACTTAAAAATAGACTCGATGCTGAAACATATTGTTTTTGTTTTTAAAATGGTCAAGGTTTCTGGTGTTCCAGTTCGTGATACCTAAGGCAAAATTCAACCCTACATATTTTTTCTGAAAGAAATAAAACTTAGTTGCGCTTTAAAAAGTTGCAGTTGACTAGGTAAAAATTGTTTCTTCCATATGCTACATCGACCGAATTTCAGTGATGAAATTCTTGTGGGAAGCATATCTTTCAAAACACAGATAAATCGTATGTACTCTCGATGAATACATTGATGGCCAAAACAAAGATAATTAAGCAATATCCAATACTGTATTCAGTGAATACTGAAATTCAATTATATTTACAAATATTATTTTGTATATGTGTTCCTATCCCAAAACAGTACGTCTGCATCAGCAATGAACTCAAATGACCCTTCACTGAGAGAAGAGAATATATTGAAAAAAATATCTTGCAAGTTAGAAACTCAGTGGAGAATATTTCACCAGTGGGTGACAGATCATGCTAAATAGATGAGGAAAAGACATGGCTTTGAAGTGCTGGAGATCTTTTGACACCTTGAAGCCTTTGAAATGGCAGCTAATTTCAAGAGAGCTTCACCTTTGGCTCTTTATACACAAGTCAGACTGGGCAGTAGTTTCCTGTACTCTGCTCTATCAAAAGGAAATATCCACAGTGCTCACTTTAAAACAATTGTTTCTTAATTATTTCTTTATGGTAATAATCTATATACGTGATAATTTTTTTCTCAAACTGAATTTGCAAGGTGCATTGCATATATTCATAATAATTGTCTATCTTAACTACAAGTTAAATAGATGAATACTGGCTCTTGGTATAAACTCAGAAGTAGCTTGACATAAATAACATCTTTTCTATTGATATATAGAGTGAATAACAATGATTCAAATGATAATCTGCAATGTTAAACATAATTCATTAATTTTCAAATGATGCTTGAATCAATTCAAAAGTTAAGTCTTGCAGTAATTATAGAACACACTGACAACACTTTTAATGCTATAGTCTATAAATCCAAAGCTGCAAACTGTGCAATCTATTGAATAATCTCCTGCTTCCTCTTGGCATCTAATTTTAATTACAGGCATATTTCCTGGAAGAAATCATTGTCCTCTACATAGGACGTAAAAATTTAATGAAGTAAACATTACCTTTGGTGAAATGTTCTTCTAAATAGACACTGGTAAACATTCACTATCTCACAAGTAAGGAAAAAAACTTCACACAGTATAAGAAAAAAGTTATTCCAGAGAGTAATTATTTATAAAATGTCCTATATTCCTTACCACCTCAGTGATGGACTCACACCCCCAGCTCACCAAAAAAAGCAAAACCTGAGTCATTCTTATACTACCAGTTTATAGCTTCCAGTTTCTACAATATCTCTTAAATCAAATCACGTCTGCTCCATTTCTACAGCTCTTGCTAATGGTCAGGTTCACATTTTATCTTCCAAAGGTTATGCAATAACACCCTTTCCATTTGCTGTCCCTCCAGGTTCCTCCCTTTCAAATTGCTTATGCTAAACTAGGCATAAAAAAATTGTAAATAATGTTCCTTTACAGAAAAAAGGGCTTAAGTATTTTATGTATTTAGAAATTATTTCATACCTAATGCATTTCCTCCTTACTATTTATTTAAAAACTTCTAATGGACAGCTCTTCACAACCTAGCCAAACTTTAGCACAAGCATAATTCATTAATAAACACACACACAAAATCAAACATTTCCAGAGAGAAGAACTTAACCTATTAGGGTTTATAGTTAAGAACTGCATGATTTCAACTAAAATAATTTCTAGTGGCATTTAACTGAAGTATTGGGTGATTATTTTAATATTTCAAATAAATTGTTCCCAGAACATCTTTTAAGCCTAAGCAGAGATAATTCTAATAAAGTAATACTCATAATTCATCTGTAATAAAATGATTTTTGCCAACAGCAGTAATATTTAATCCCTAATTTCTTTTATCACTGGGTAAAAATGATTTTAAGAATTAACATGTCAAGCAGAAAGTACTAATAGTACAATATATTTTATTAAAATATATTTGGATTGTTTACTGTGACATTTATATTATGAAAAAGAAAAACATTGTTTTCTCACCTTTTTTTCAAAAGTGATGAAGATGCAGTTCATTTTTAATCATCATTCCCAGAACAGAAAGGGAAAGATAAACTTAGTCCACTGAAACTGGTCCCAAAACACCCACTGTGGCTTCCGAAACCGAGTAAATATTGAAGAGGAAATCCTAGGAAAGGGAAGATTTTTTTTTTCTTTTTTGCCCAAATAGGAATCTTTAAGAGGAATGAGATATTGCAAAGTCTCCTGTGGTAATTAGGACAATGTGTTATTGTAAAAATTCTCAAACTATAAAATGATTATATGATTCCTTTTTACACTGATAGGGAGAAGCACTCTAGAGAATTGTTCTGATAGTAATAATTATCGTGCTATTATAATGGTAATCTCATATTGTATGGGAGTAGAAATGGATAAAGAAGGCAGGGGGGGTACCCTGAGATATTAGAAGTCTTTATATAAGAACATCCTAACACTTGAGAACTACTAATATCCTTAAAAGGTACATGGGTAATGGCATTGCCATTGCAAATAGGAGTTAAGGAGGTCCAATTCCTTGCCTGAGTTAATGTGATGCTAAGATCCTAGGCTTATTCCTCCTACTCTTCTTACTCCCTTTGCCACATATAAAGTGATTAAGTGTAGGAGGGAATCTGACTTGGCAAAGAACCAGTACTATTTCCAGGATGCAGAAAACAATTTCAGCTTAGAAACTTCAAAAACAACATCTAACTGAGCAGATGATCAGAATTTTGTTTGACAATGTTTACATGATGCACAAGTTTACAGGAAACGAAATTTGTTAATGACACGGCGGCTCATAATGCAAAATAAGATTTATAGATGGAAGGTCTTTTGTCCAACATATTAATAAGCCAAAAGTAACGAGTTCTAACAGACAATGATATCCTGAGCCTCTGGTATAATATCTCCTCTGTTCTGTTATACAGAGTGGATAATAACTCTACTTTAAAAATACCCAGTCTTTACCTACAAACAAAAGTAATTAAACTATCCCAAAGTCATATAATCACTTATCAGAGACCAAACAGCTCAAGCACTTTTTATTATCAGGTAAATTAAGGCACATAAGAGAAAGTTTGCTTAGTTTCTCCATCCTAGGTAGAAGGCCTTCAAAGAGAGAGAAACATTTATGGTTTAGAAATGATTTATATTTGACTTGGAAGTTTTGAGGTAAACACATCACATCAGTCTTATTTCTCCACTGGTGAAAATTAAAACACAAACAAAATACAGAGCTTTCACTAGAAGTACCATAGATTATTTCTGAAAAAGAAGCAATATCCAATGTGTACTCTATATGAGGGACAATATAAATTATTAGAAATTAAGAGTTAAAAGATATAAAGCTATTATCCCACATTTACATAATATTAAAGATACACAGGGAGTATAACATATAAGTAGGCCATATATGACATAATTTTAGTAATGTAGTGTAGTTAATTAATAAACTGTAGGTTGAACTTAGATTTTTTCATCTATAATTCATCATGGGTTTATAATAGCGAGTGTAGTTCCACAGTTAGTTCTTAAAGGCATGAGAACTTCTAAGTGAAAAGCAAAAATAATAGAACCGTTAACTTTGGAAGCCCTGACTTCCTGGTATGTAAGAAAATGACAGAGGTTTAGGGAGAGGGGAAAAGAGGGAAGTTTCCCTAAGATAAAAAGGCTATGAAGACCTGCAAAGTTTCTGCTGTAGGGCAGCTTAGAAAACACCATTTTGCCTGACACAGGACATCAATTTCTTACCAACAGTTTTCATTTTCACATTGGGAGCGGTATGGTATAATGGAAGGAACACTGGACTGGAAATTAGTGCCAGGTCTAAATAAAATGATGACGTAGAACATATTACCGACATCTTTCACTGGGCCTCGGCTTCCACACTTGGCACAGAGAGCATTGGACCAAAGTTCATCCAACTTGGAAAAATCTAGATAACTCTGTTTTAAATGTAAAGGAAGGCTCATTTGTTTCACAAACTTTAACTTGAATCTAAGCTTCTAGATTGTGAAACAAAAGAAACATACCATATCATATCTTTCTCTTCAGTCTCCTTTAATTTACTCATTGATTTGTTCAGTGTTATTGACACTTCTTAATGATCATTCTAACTTCTGTTTTGACAAACTATAGGAAGCAAGGTGGGATCGGGGAGCCCTATAAGGAGGTTATTGCTATACCCTGGGCTTGTAGCAGGATGTTGGTACCAGAGCGGGTGAGAAAGTGATCAGATTCTAAATATATTCTGAGGGTGTGGCCAGGAAGACTTACTGAAAGATTGAATGTAGGGGAAGGAAGGGAGGAAGGAAGGAAGGAAGGGAAAAAAGACAATACCAGTGTAATTTCCCTTTCTACAATTCCCAATCCTTCTCCTTCTAAAGATATTTCTTTTACTTTTTCAAGTTTATAATATAACAACAGCTTTGTTTTGTTTTTTTTAATTTTCTATAATATTGAACTGACACTTCAAGGCATGCTTTCAGTTTTAAAGGGTAAAAAAAAATAACATTTTAAAAAGCCTTTCCCTTATATATATTATATATAGTTTAGATCATGGTAATCACAACTATGAGAGCGTCATTTTGAGGGCTCTTATTGACCCCATCTTTCCCTCTCCACAATTCGAAAACACTTTGCAAGTCTTTTTTTAAGCTTTCTAAATTGTATTACCGCTACTCCATATTACATTTACGTTCAATGACCCCATGTGGTTCTCCCTCCTTCCATTATACTGACTGTCCTGTCTGTCAAACTTTCAATCGGAAACATTGATGAACAAGAGCCTGCCTCCTACAAACACACACTATCACCTTTTAGTTTTTTTTCCACTCTTCCTGTCCCATCAATCTCAGGTCCAAAGCTGAACTTACATTTTGAGAGGCTTCAATTTTAAGAATTATTCTAATTATCCGAGATCCCACATTTCAAACATCCGCCACAGAGAGCCGCTCTTAATCTTGTCTCACAGAGCATGGAGGCCCAGCACGTCTCTCCAGAGAAGGACAGATGGTGACAGACAAAGCTGAAAGCTCGTGAGTACATCACAGAAGTCAAAATAACAGTGGCTTTCCATCTGTTAACATATTCATATTTACCTCATTTGCCCACAAGTACTCCTCTTTACTTTCCACTCACACTGGCGAATCTCAGCAGGCAGTGCGTGGTTGGCATCTATTTTCATCTTGTAGTAGTTCTTGAGTCTCCATTTTCTAAACAGCATGATATGATAAAGACAAGTGCCAAGGACATATTCGAGCCCCTAAGAAGTGATTGAGTATTCCCAGTCCTCAGCAATTTTTAGTTCAACTGCTCAGTCATGGAGACAAGCGTAGATGTCTGGCAGTGTCAAAACCCTTGAGATACCAATTTTCTCTAACCAGCAGCTCTATCATCCTTGTTTTCATAGTTTTAAAGATAAATTTTGTCTAAATATTTTACTAAAATAAATTCAAGGATAAATGAGTGGGAGAAACCTCAAAATGAAGAGTAAGTATACAGCTACATAGATTTATCACTCTATGATCGTTTTTGAATTAGCTATTGTTTTTAACAAAGTTTCAGCTTTATCAAGCCATATCCTAATTATGATACAAATATTATGGGCCAGAAATTAAAAGTAAATATATATATGTATATATTTCCAAAGAATTTGCATTAAAAAACACAATTAGATGTGAAATAATGTATATTGGATTTCCATTTTCATACAATTTAGGGGGATATTTGATATGGTTGCAAAATAAAATACCATGATGTTCTAGTCTATCCAGGAGAGCAGTCTTCGATGGCAACTAGTTAATAAAAAGGAATAATTCATAAGTTAATGTTTTACAAGCAGAGGGCAGTTTCTACAAAAACTTGCAGAGGTATTTATTCACTTGAAGGAGGGTTTGATAACAAAGGTTTCTTCAAATCGCCAGTGGAGGTAATATCACTTGTTAATTTTGCTTTCCTGCTTGGTTCTAAATTCATGGAAATTTCTGTAGTCTAAATAGCTCTTCAAATCTGACATGAGGATAACCAAATTAACACAGAAGTTGATTTTTTTCCTTTATCACTCTTATGTGTAAATGTGTTTGAGAATGTTTATGCATATGCATTCATCATCGGTTCACAACATTAGAAACACAAAACTCTCTGTGTTTCCAACATGCCAAGAAATAGAACTGCTCAGTTTGAAGGATTGCTAATTTCATTTCAATCATCTCTTCCTACAGCAAACCTTGAGAGAATAAACAGTATCACGGTCTCCGTTCCAAAAAGGGGACATCCATGCCTTATGTAACACTGCTTTATTCAAACCCTCCTGACAGACGTCCAGGTAAGGCAACATTACTGTGGGTGATCCCAAGGGACATACAGCAGGTGATATCCAATAACACACAAGGCTAGACCATCTTGGTGTACCTTTTAGGCGATTTAGTATTTTTCCAAAACAAGAAATACGGGCAATGCATTATCAAAACTTACACCTTAAGCAGGTTACGAAATATTTCTGAGCCTTGGTTTCTTCATCCATGAAACAAAAATTATAAAACACAATCAACAGAGTTAAATGGGTTGAATGAACTAAGGTAAGTAAAAAGTTTGGCACAGAGAAGACTCACAGTAAATGAAAATTTTTATTATCACTCAATTACATATTCATGGGTGTTAATATTCACATACAACTAGCACTTTGGCTCTGTTTTTATGTCATCTAAATGCCTTCTTCACAGACTGTAAGAATAGAGAAGAACATCAGATAATTATTTGAGACTGCTATTGCTTAATGTTTTTTTAAATTTGTTTGCTTATTTCTAAACTTGGAAGCAGCACCATAAATGGAAAATGCATAACCCATCACTTGCTGTTTCATAAATCTCGATTGATTGATAATTAACCTCTCTTCCTAGCTTTTCTAAGAATCATTTTACTTAGTTTTGGCAATATCTCAGAAATATCCATTTTAAAAGTCTAATTTGCACTGCTTTTTAGAAAATGAATTAGATTTTAAATTACCATACATTTTCATATATCATACAAGGATTTTATCCTTGGAGTGTTGCTACCAAAGGAAAATATTTACAATTATTAGTGAGTTAGGAAAGTCTGTTTGAATGCAGGCTCTCTCTACCACTGTGTAGGAATTATTTAATGCTCTAGGGCTCTGGGCTGTCTCCATGCTCCAGGCCACTCATTCTCTCCCCTGGTGAGAGCCTTGTGCATTCTAAGTACAAATGCAGGTTTTACTCAATCCAATCGGTCACCTATGAGTTATCTTGATATATATGAATTGACATGTGAGATTTCAAACCAAGACAGACTGCACTTAGGCCAGAGAAGGAATACAGCTCCTTAAATTTCAAAACACAAGTAAGTAAAATCTCTTCACAAAGCCAAGTTTTGCAAAGTAAGTGACACAAGCTGAGTAGTTCCTTTGCCCAATGAAGCATTTGGCCTGTGCTTTTTGATCATCAATCAAATTCAAGGAAATCATTATGCTCTTAGCATCCTGCCTCCTCCGCTTCTACCACTTTATATGTGTACTTTGGGATGGGCTTAAAGGCTTCTTAACAATGCACCTGAAAATGCATGCTGCTCCTTTGATAAAGTGAAAAACAATTTAGATAAATAGACTTCTGAGGCATATATAAAAATGAATCAAAGCTATATGAAAAAGAACAAGAGAAAAATGAACAGAGAGAAGGAATGAGATGAGGGAGAACCCCGTAACTACAAGTACGTGAAAGTCAAGGTCCCAGTTTTCATTTCAAGTATGGATAGTGAGTGCTTATTAGAGATTTATAAGCAAATAAGAAAGTTAGTAAACAATAAATAAGTAAATGCAAGCTACATATGGAATAATGTTGAAAGTATGTTATGAACCAAAGATAATAATTAATCGACTTTTGTACAACACAGGTTGGCTAGGAAAAAATAAAGAAAATAATGTGCCATGAGCAACACATATAATCAGCTAAAATAGACAAATTGCTACAGTGTTTCCTCTTAGCTAATAAGAGGTGTCCTTCATATAAAGAATAGGACAAAATTATGATTTCATAATTGACCAAACAATATAATTAGGAAATAGGCTCTTCTTCTGCAACGTTCTGAGAAATATATATATATATATATATATATATATATATATATATATATATATATATATATATATATACCAGTCTTGGTATTTATTCTGATGTAGCTGTAGCTAAAAGTACATCTAGAGATATGGACAACTGAAGTAGTGCCTTGTTATGTTGTGCTTTTGAGGACTGAGGAGATTTAACAATCTAAATGGTTACAGAGAAACTAGCGCTTCTGGAATGCTAAAAAAATTTAGGACTATAACCTTAACAAGAACTAGTATTTAGAAAACTATATCACATTTTAAACGTTTTACCTCCAAATTATAATTGGAGTTCATTAAATTATTTTATATTCAATTCATGATAAATTTTTGTTAAGGTATGGATTTACTTATTTACTAAATTGAACAAGCCTTTTAATTTTTGCTTCATCCCTGAACACCTTACCCAAAGAACTGACAGCAAACTAAATTAGTTGACAAGAATAGACAAGATATTTCCTAAATGCTACTTTTTTGGTTACAATTTTTGCTCTCTGCTCCCCATCTATTTGGTAGGGGTCACAATGGTCTGTGAAATGCCTAAACCAACAGAAGAACAAAGGCAAACAACACTGATAATCCCAAAAGTATTGTCCATACATATATATAATAATATAATTTTTAGGGTTTCAAGTTGTTTTTAATGCTATTTCTCCAATAACAATTCTGTAAGCATTCAAACAGTGATCATCTCCATCTCATACAGGGAAAGCTAAGGCAGTGAATGAAATCCTGTCAAAGTCATCAATACGTTCAGTGAGACGGCTGGGTAGTGCTGGTTCTCTCCACATCCTGTCAAGTTTTTGTATGTCTTCAGCTCTAGTTTTCTCCATGCGATAGTTTTTTTTTTATTCTCTTTCTTACCTAGCTCAAGCTTATCATCAGCATTCCTTCACTTAATGGGTTATGTTCTGAAAATTAGGCAACTTTAAATCTAAGAAATTGCTCAGCCATCTTCACACTCTTACACACTTTGGTGGAAGGTTGTTTTCTATAGGGGTTCTTTCAAATAATGTGCACCTACTTCTAATTTGCAAAGTGAAAATGAGACACTGATGGGTGCTTTCATGAGAGAGAAAATCTATTCCCCAAACGAATGCCTACGACAATGAGACTAGCACACCATTTGCTCACAAAGTGTGTAGAAATTGCATCTCTCGGGGTTAACTAATATGAAATGTTTTTGAATTTCACTTTTCTAAGTTTGTTACTGTTATTTATACAAAATCAGTTTCCTAGTAATTTTTCTCAAAATCACTTTTATAGAAAACTTGAACTATACTGACTATTCTGACAATAGTGTGCAAATACAGAAGAATCATCTCCAGTAATTTGAAAACATTTTATTTAAAGCAAATACTATCAGGGAAGCTAAAGAAATGAATGAGCTGTGCAAAAGAGTTATTATTTTGAAAGCAGTTCAAGGAAAAAAGCTGCTATTCAATAACTGATGATTGACAGCATCATAGAATACCTCTTTGAGGACTAAAGGAAGGTTTATTTTGAAACCAAATCAGATGATGTAGTCTGTCTCTTCTACAAAGATCCCATTAACTCAATAATTGCTAAATCTCACTTTCATAATGTTACATGTATTTGTGGAACTAAAAAAGAGGTGCTAGAAAACTATGTAGCACCAACATTGGAAATGGTTAAATTATAGAATTTTAAGTGAAAGGAAATAGGGAATAAGAATTTACAAAGGAGGAAACTTTGAAAATCCAAAAATACGAGTTACATGGTAATGAAGAATTTTAGAATATATGTGATAAGCAAATATCACCTTGTCGCCAGTGACTCTGGAGAATCTCCTCCAAGGGCCCTATGAGTCATAGCTCCTCTGATGAAATGTTTCCCTTTCTTATAGGAATCAGATGGTTAGGCCTAGAGCAGGCGCCACTTCCGGAGATAAGCTACATGCATGCAATATGGGAGAAGAGGCTTTCACAGGATCTGTGACAAGATTCCTGTGAAAAGTCCTCCTTGTTTAGAAACTATTCATTCCCTGTTTTTTATGTATCTATTAAAGAACTGGGAGAATTGTCCCTTGATATTCTGATAGCAGGTAGGTGTGGAGATAGATGGTGAAGAGGAGCAGAACAGGCCACCCCAAAATCTGCCACTCTGGTGTGTGGATTGTTTTGAGTGGAAGGCAATCCAGGCCCAGCAGACTCAGGAAAAACTTTGACCTGTCCTTCAACTACCTAAAAGAATTTAGATAGGAGGCCTGTACCAGAAAGAGAGCTATTGCCAGAGATGATTGTTTATAGGAAAGACCTATCTGCATGGCAGGACAAACTTCTAATTAACAAACAGCTGCTCTTCTTATCCTGTGAATTACATCCCCCCGCTTTGCAGCCCCAGGCCCCTATACCATTCCTTAGCTCAGGATGGCATATAAGCCTCAACTGCCCCACTTGCCCTCGAGTCTCTTATCTTTAGGGTTCCCACACATTCAACATTTAATTTGTTGGGGTTTTTTTTCTGTTAATCTGTCCTATGTCAATTTAATTAATAGACCAGCTAAAGAACCTAGAGGGGAATCAGGGAATACTTTTTCTTCCTTACAATAGCTAGATCACTTAGTGTAAAGCTAATCATTTTCTAAAGACAAATTAATTTTTAGGAAATAAGTATAACAGGATGTTAAGTGGAATTTTTTCTGTTATTCTAAAATTATGACTAAGGTCCATAGCTGAAAATGAAATTAATATACCAGCCTACATTCTAAAGAGATGTGCAAGAACTCAAAGTGTTAGGCCCAAATGCCATGCAGAGCTCACTGCCTAAGGCCCAGCCAGCTCTTCTACCACCAAATACCAACGCAGAGACTGCTCCACCAAATTTCTTTGAAGGTCCTATTAGGAATGCAGATGTTATAGTCAGAAGAATTCTCTTTTGTCTCTGGGAAGAAGGAGGGAGGGGAACTTTCCCCTACATGAGGCCAAGTGAGAAAGGACACTAATATATCAGTCATGAAGATTAAAGGTGTTTACAGGAAGGAGAGCTTAGCTGTTCACCACCCAGAATCTCTCTTAAGCAAGATTTTCACTGATTAGCCTCAGTAAGCAGACCTCAAGATGACCAACATGGAGATCAAAATGGGGCCCTAAGAAGGGGTAGTTGTTTTGTGTTTGTTTTTAAAGTTGAACTGGTGACCTGAATGTACAGCCAGAGTTAAGAAACAATCTATTTTCTCTCCAGGAATACTACTACCAGGTTGATAAATGTCCATTGTCAATAAATGCTAACTTTGAACAATTATTACCTTATGTTTATAGTTGCTCTATAACAAGTGTGATTTTAAGAGAAAGGTCTTAAAGCTATTATTAATTTTCAAAGTACACAGTACTCTCTAAAAAATTATCTAATAAAATGTTACTACCTTTGGCAACTGGATGGCAATAGTATTTTCATATATTCCTAGTAATATCCATTTTTCACTGAATATATAAACTGTGATTTTATCGATGGCAATGATAATTTTTATAAGCTGAGCTAGACTAGCAAGCATGTTTGTCTACAGAGCCTTCAGCAATCTGTCACCATTCAAGAACATTTGTCTCTTTGAACAAGGCACCAAAATATAAAATTTCTCATTCCTTCCAACACTTCCTCATACCAAGAACCCACAAATGAATCTGAGTAATTGCACGCTTGTTTCTGACTTTCATGTAATCTTTCCTTTTCCAGTATTAATGTATTAATAATATTGATTTTCTTGTAATGAATCCAAGATGCCAGTCAAGTTTGTCATGGTTTCTGGTCTCAAAGCTAGCACAATAGAGATGAACAGAAGGTGAAGATCATTTATTCATTCATCCATCTATTTTAATGTTTTTATTAAGTCTCCATCTCTGCAATATTGTGATTTATAAGAAATATAGGGCCGGCCGAGTGTCACATTGGTTAAGTGTTGGCTTGGGACGCCAGCTCTGAACAGCAGGGCTCCAGTTCAGATCCCACATGAGGGCCAGTGATGCTGCGCCCTCTACAGTTAAGATGGTGAACAACAGCTCAACCTGGAACTGGACTGCTGTGAGTTGCCGGTGACGGCGTAGGCTGCAGTGGAGCTGCAGTGGGTTGCCATGAGCTACCGTGAGTGGCTGGCAGCCAGTGTGAGCTGCAGTGAGCCACCGTGAGCAGCTGTCCAGTGGCGGGCGATCAATCTGCCTCACCCGGGAAGAGCGCGATGATAATACCAACATGGGCCAGTGAAGCGCTGTCCTCCACAACTAGACTGAAGAACAAAGGGACAGTATCTTTTTTGTTCCCCTTCCCCGATTCTCCGACGCTGTTCCCCTCCCCCAATTCCCCAATAAAATTTTTTAAAAAAGAAAAGAAATATATATTTGTTCTTTGATGACAAATTTATAACAAATATATTTCTCAGATACACACACACACAAACACACACATATGTATGTGTATGTATCTTTGGTTTTCATCCACAGTTCCTGGCTCACAGTTCCCAGAACTCTTAGATAAATTTTCTGAACAATAAAGAGCAATGGGAGCTTCTTTTGTTAGGCTGTTTCCTAAAATCACTTCAGAGCCACAAAAATGGGTTTATGTTAATGAGGTGACTTTAGAAAAGCACCTAGGACTGGGGCTGGTTTCAAGGAAAACCAACCATGAATAGAGGGCTGGAACCTGCAGTCCCACTCCCAGATTTCTGGGTAGGAGAGAGGGGCTGGAGGTTGAATCAATCACCGATGGCCAATGATTTAACCATTCATGCCAATGTAATGAAGCCCCCATAAAAACCTAAAAGTATGAGGTTCATAGAGCCTCCTGGTTGGTCAACATGTGGATATTTGAAGGGAACTGTATGCTTGGAGAGGGCATAGACGCTGTCCATACCTTGCCCTCTGCATCTCTTCCATCTGGATGTTCCTGAGTTAGATTCTTTTCTAATAAACCAATAATCTAGTAAGTGAAATATTCCTTTGAGGTGTGTGAGCCACTCTCGCAAATTAATCTAACCCAAGGAGGGGGTCCTGGGAATCTCTGATTTATAGCCAGTTGATCAGAAATACAAATAACAACCTGGACTTGTGACTGGTGTCTAAAGTCCAAACAGGAAGTCCTGAGAACCTCCAATCGACAGCCAATAGGTCAGAAGCACAGGTAACAAACAGGGTTTGCAATTGGCATCTGAAGTACGTAAGGGTCAGTTTTGGGATTTGATGCTATCTCTGGTTAGATAGTGTCAGAATTGAGTTAAATTGTAGGACACACAGCTGGTGTCAGAAAATTGCTTGTTTGGTAACATAGGAACCTCCTCCACCCCTTCCACACGAATAGGGTACAAGGACCCCCTTAATCTCATTTAAACACAATGTTCAAACTTGGTTCTTCAGACAATATAAGCATTAGACAGAGATCATGCTCTCAATAACCTTACAATATGAGTGACCACAACATATATATGTCTAAAAGTATGATGCAAGACAGAAAGCAGAAAAATGACAAGAGGTTCATAGAGAATGTTTGGTACTTCAGTGGAAGGGAAGATCATTTATGACTAATTGGGTTTATTCATTCATTTCAATAAAGGTTAGCTTATAAATGATTTTTCATCACTGTAGGTAAGTTAAAACATGGTCAACTTCAGATCGCATCACCTGAGCTTATTTTTAATAAGCATTAGACACAACTCTTTCTATAAGTAACATAATTAAAACCACATGGAAAATTTAAAAAAAAAAGTTCTGGAACTCCATCCAAGACCCTACT
Organism: Hipposideros armiger; assembly: GCF_001890085.2. NCBI lineage: Eukaryota > Metazoa > Chordata > Mammalia > Chiroptera > Hipposideridae > Hipposideros > Hipposideros armiger. The sequence goes on along the minus strand of NW_017732327.1, from coordinate 519,747 downwards.
GAATTATATGAGCAATAATAAAATTATTGTTTTTATGATACAAGACATGAAATGTATAAATATATATATATATATAATATAATCTTTCAGTTCATAATTCAAGGTGACTCAGCGATACCTTAAAAGAATCAAAGCAAAAACTTGAATACTACTGACTTTACATAAAACTAGAAAAACTGTGTTGCACTTTCTCATTTTCTCCAAAACTCAAGACATTCAGGAACATTTTAATAGTTTTTGTATACTCTTGAAGCAAATTTTGAAAACACTGTACCTCTTCTAATAATATTTTATTACCTGATCAGGATAATATAGATAGCTCTCATAAATGAGGCTTACTTGCATTTGTTAACTCTACATTTTAAACCATCTATGAAATATTTAATATAAACACGTCAATGTTTTTAGATAAGACTTCTAATGGGAAGCCAAATATAGAGTACTTATGACTTATCCAAATATTTCTCCATCTCAGATAGGTTTTAATAGGCATGTACAACATTATTACTTTAAAATGTGTCTCAACTCTGATATATTACATTAATCTAAATAGATTGTAAGTATCTGTTTAATATTATATCTAAAAAAAGAAACTCACAAATAATTTTAAAATTTCATCTTAGAATATTTTCCTAACCCATAGATAATTAATGATAACTCAAATTATTGGTTATTTTTGTCATTACTAATATATGTGACATATCCAATGGAACTTATGATTTAAAAGTTTTAAATATAATCTGCAAGGCTCTGTAAAAAAGGGCATCAAACAGCCATATGTGTCACATATGTGTAACATATGTAATTCAGTGCTAACAATGTCTTTCTCACCATAGTAGATACAAGAGAAATTGTGCTTCATAAAGGGAATATAAGAAAACTTCTCTTCAAGAAGTCACCAACAAAGCATCTGTCTAAAATACACTCTTAAAAAATTAGCAAAAAATAATGGCATTATTTAATTATTATTAAATGCACTAGAACTAGTATTACCACAGCAGCGAAGCATGTGAAATAAAGATGCCCAATGCTTAGCAAAATAAAAATATTAAGAAACAAACATGTCAAGACTTTCATTGTTATAGGAAGCCTTGTAGGTATGGGAAGGATTTCAGCATAGCAGTTTTCAGTATATAAATATCTTGTGTGTCATTGTATGTAATATATTTTGGTCTGAACAATTGAAAAACAGAAAAATGTTTCCTTATTCACTGTCACGACATCCCCATTCACAGTTTATGAAACCACAGTTTATGAATCATGTAACAGGGAAGTAGTCATACAGGATTTTAATGCTTCACAATTTGGCACTTTTGCTCTTTTATAGAATTTTTTTTATTGTCTCATGTGCTAATATGTTCACATTTCTCCAGGATAGCTATTCCTAGTCCATTTTTAAAGCCAACGGTGTATCTTCCTTAATTAGGCATATTTCTTCCTAACATTCCAGCTGGAGCTGATCCATATAAGAGAACAAAGTTACATAAAATGTGCCTGGCTATCCTCCCACTGATTGGTCTTTGCTAGATTGAGATATTTTAGATCTAGAGCGAATCCTCGAGATACGAAGCAGAGCTCTATCCTTAATATCTACATCTCACATATCTATTTATATTCTTGAAAAATTACTAAAACTTATTTTATATTTCTGGTCCAATATGCAAATATAGTTTTTGTCTTCTATTTATACAAAATTATCATTCCATCAGATTAATGCCCTTCTACCTATAGTTACAATATACATAAACCCTATTCTTCCCTTTTCTAGAAGGTGTTTAAAAATTGTTAAGCGGGTAATTATTTTAATGTGCATTGCTAGAAAATCTTAACAGTGAAGCTGTACAACTGCTCCCTACCACTGTCAGCTTCTATATCTATAGCTTCCGACAACAGAGATGAGCATAGACTGGCTAATTCCAAAGATAATGAGAGGAATAAAAGGTACGACAGGAGCAGAACCCACACTTATATTTTGATGAGGTTTTCTACTTACTAAATCAGAACGGCAGGGATCTGCCTTCTGAGAAAAGACAGTTCATAGGCACTGCAATTCCATGCTTGAGTATTTACAAATAGTTTCTCTTTTTCAATCAGATCTAATTTAATCTATTAAAACTGTGCATTCTCTGGTTTTGTGTCCTGGCATTTATCTTTTTCCCAGATGCCCACAGAGACGTATGTGTCTATATTTAACTTGAAGATGAAAGAAAATGTGAAATTTATTGATAGACATTGTTGAAAAATATTCCAACACTTAAAGTATTTAAAGCTTTTTCTTTTCTTCTTCTTTTTTTTAATCTGCAAGTCTACTTTCTCTGAAAAAGCATTTGCAGGTGTTCACAAAACAGCATGAGAAAATATACATGAAAAACTGTACGATGACACATAAGTCTGAGGCTCATACCATTTTCAATTTAGGACAAAAACTATGTTGCACAAATTTCCTCATATCTTTCTAGTGGTTTAATTCCTTGGTTATTTTAAAAGTTTTTCCAAAAGTTAAATTAAGTGTACAATTCTGCAATACATCATCTATATATCACATTGTGTGTTACCACCCAGAATCAGTTCTTCTTCCATCACTGTATATTTGATCCCCTTTACCCTCATCTACCACTCCCCTCCCCCCTTACCCTCTGGTAAACCACTATTGTCTGTGTCTATGAGTTTTTGTTTATTTATTTATTTGTCTTGTTCTTTTGTTGCTTTCAGTTTTATATCCCACACTTGAAACATATGTAATTTTACTAACCATTGTCACCCCAATAAATTTTAATTAAAAAAAAACAAGTTAAATTAATCCCAAGACTGAAGGACCACTTAAAGTCCAAATCAGTAAAAGTAATTCCTTACCTATATAGATTTTTTTTGGACATTGCAATTTTAAGTAGGAGTGTTTTCTGTTTGTTGAGATAAGAAAATTAAGACTGTAGGAGAAAATAGATCAAAACTGGTAGCTGAGTAGATATACTGATTTATATCTTTAAACTAGAAAGCATGAAATAAGACTTCATTAAAAATCAAAATTCAACACATACTACCAAGGCTGTATTATCCAAATACAAACTCCATTAAAGGAACTAGAACTTTCTGGAGAAATAGCTGATTTCTGGACTAGGCGAGGATACATAAAGGATGAGCCTGGGACATGTGCTGGCATGCATGCAAGTTGCAAGAACCAAGCAAAAAGAGATGCAACTAGTCCAAAATGGGATCATTTTAGCATCAAAAGAAATCATGACCGCAATTGATCGAAATACATCAAATATTTTAAAATCAATATATTCACAAAAACCATATATTAACAAAAATACTAGAAACGATTCACTATAACTCAAGTTAGTTAGAACCAACTTAATTATATTGAAAGTTGGTAAATAAAGGACATATATCATGTTTTTCTGGTTAATAAGGAAGAGTTCTTTATTAAAGATTCCAGCTGAAAATATAAGTAATAGAATTAGAAAATTGCTGTTTTGTAACCCTTATAAAATAATAAATCCAGGTAATGATTATCAGTGAATTTTACTAGATTAAATATTGAAAGGGAATAATGCAGAAAGAAGGGTGAATTTTAGCATCATTAAAAGTAGGCTTCCTGACATGATGCCGAATCAAAAAATCTGAACTTGAATATGTTGGATCCTCTGGATGTAACTATCAGTTTATAGGTCATAGGTGATAGCAGAATAAGTTACATGACACCATGAAAAAATGACTCAGTCAAATATAAAATGTGGACCATTCTACAGGACAAATGAATCACTTGATAAATCAATGGCATTTACAAAAAAAGAGGATGCATATGGTCCATTACAGACTAAAAAAGACATCACAAATAAGAGTAATTTGTGGATATTGTTTGGTTCCTGATTAGAACAAATCAGCTCTACAAAGATATTTTAGAGTTAAACAGGAAAACCTGAATAGGAACTGGCTATTAAACAGTATTAAGGATTTTGTTAGTGCAATGATGGTGTTAAATGGATTACTGCTTATAATGGGTGAACTGCATGCCCCAATGATAAATTGGCGATATAATCCATAATACTTCATAATATGATCTTTTCTTTAATTTATTTTTATTTTATTTTATTTCATTATTAGTTTCAGGTGTACAAAACAATGCACTAGTTAGGCTTTTCACCCCTCACCAAGTGACAACCCCCCTCCCTCAGTCCACCCCACCCCCGATATCATACATATCTATCTATTACAATTCCATTGACTCTACTTCCCACACTGTCAACATAGTATGATCTTATTTGGACTCTTTACAGAGCTAATCAAGTGGAAATGGGGTCATCAGGTGATCCCTAATCCAATACGACTGATGCCATAAAGGGGAAAATTTGGCAGAGACTGATAACACGTAGTGAGAATATGAGGTAAAAAGACCTGGGAAAGAGAAGGCCCTTCACCGGCCGGGAGAGAGACCTGGGAAAATTCCTTCCCCAGCGCCTTCCGAAGGAGGCTGGCCCTGCTGCAACCTGGCTCTCAGACTTCCAGCCTCTAGAACACTTTGTTATGGCAGCTCTAGTAAACTAATAAAACGTTTCCATTTCTTTGTTAGTTGAAAATACATTATGGATTATTTACACGTGAGATGGCATGATATGTGAGATTTTCATTGAAATTTCCCAAAAAAATGTATGTTGAAAGAAAAAATGAACTAAGATGAAAAAAAACTCTTAATTATTGAAACTGAGTTATGGGTACATAGTGTTAATTATACTGTACTGCTTTATTTGGTGCGATTTTAAAAGTTCCTAAGAAAGATTTTTAAATGAGAAAAAACCCATAAAATTGATGTTTGGGGTTAAACATGATCATACAGCTGAAAATAAGGCTGCCTTCCAGAAGTCCATTTGGCCTCGAGTGTCTATCATCAAAGAGCAAAACCAAAGAACCTAGCAGGAAAAATGCCAGACAAATAATGACAATTTATATCCAAATCCATGCCTTTTATAACATTGGTAAGCTTACTCTAATAACTCACTTTCTGAAAGTTTGTACAAATACTACATAAAAAAATTAATATTTTATGAATCCATTATAAAATATTAAATATGAAAGGCACTTTTCTATATAAATGTTATTTTATTAAGAACATTCCTAATGTGCTTCAGGGAAAGAAAAAAACACCACAAAAGCCCCTTTTAAAATACGAATTCAAATTCATCCTCCAAAGTAACACACTCAGCAACTTGCCATCTCTCCACATTGTGGCATGGGTTACGCTGAGAAAGGGTAGGCTAGTCCCTCTTTCTTTACAAATGAAATGTGAAGCTGTTTTATAGTTTACTGATAACCAACATAGTAGATAGGTGAGTTCCATGTTCAAAATTAGTTTCAGGAAAACCAACATGACAAGGAGAAAAATGGTACCTTAGGTACCATTTTTTTAAAAGCCACCTTTAGATGTAAAGAATATGATTAGCAAAACTAATTGAGTTTTCAGTTCCCAATACAATATCTGTTACTATCTCAACCCTACCCTAAATTCTTGTCCCTTTATTTTGTCTCTCCCTGGCTCTCCATATCAATACATGTTCTCTGGGACATGCCTGAGTAGCACTGACATTTAATGCTCTGTTTACCTTCTTTGTCACACTTACCTGGGACTCTCTTTTTGAATATGGTTAGCTTGTATTCAGTTTACGAATACTTAGTTCTAGGTTTTGTTTCCAAATAAGGGTTCTCATCCTCTTCTAGAGCCTAGCACTAAAAAGAGGTACATAAAATGTGCAACCCTAAGATCTTCTTAATAACTTAATGTACACAACAAATTTATGATGCTCTTTCCTAGAGCCGAGTGACACAATATTCAGTGATCATTCGATTATAAAACGATTATATCTGAGGTTAAAAGTTAGAGGAGGCGAAGGACCAAATTACTCTGAAATAATCTAAACAAACTCTTTCAAGTGTTTTAACTGGTTAGTGATTCATTTTGTTTTCCACAATTTCAGTCTGAAAATTATTTTTTTAAATAAGTAGTCCCAAAATCATTCTTTGAACATGGAAATCATTCTTTTTTTAAGTACTGAATTATGGATCAAGAAACTGCTACTGCTCACTGGTTTTGATAACATTTAAAACAGAAGGTGGGGAATATATATATATATATTTCTAATGTACATCTCCATTCTCTATCATATCATATAATATATATATGACATATATATAGTATCACATTATAATACAGCGGGGTACAAGGATGGCATTGTCTTGTTCATGATATATCTGAAGACCTAGAGTAATGCCTGTTGCATCATTAACCACTCAATAAGTGTTCATTAGATGAATAAATTAATATGTAAGCTAATTATATAGGTTAGTATAACCTATTCTAGTAAAAAAAAAAGTGCCATGAATTTTTTATGCCATTATTTTCAAAGTGCAAAAGAGGCCTGCCCTTATGTGCAATTAAACTCCAAATTTCAACCTACATTATAGTCTTTTGTGACAATACAGAATTAATGAAGGAATGTAATTTGAATTCAAATCCAGAGTCATTTATTTATGGAATAATTCCTAATCACTAACAAGGCCCTCATTTATTCTGTGTATTTCCATTATGTGTCTTGTTTACTGATTTTTCATTCTGTTGAACCTAAATTTAGAAAAATAATAATCACTTCACTCATGTAATCATTGAATGAATACTGAGCAGAAATGATACACAAAAACACACTCTTCTCAGTGGAATGGGAGAAAATTATTAACAGGACAAAGGTTCTGTTACCTCTGAACAAACAGTTTGTAGGAGAGATAAGACATGTACGTAAATAACTAAAAAATGTAGAAGGTTGTAGTGATGAAAGAGTATAAGCAAAGAACTATGGGAATTCAGTAGATTGGCTGGAATGATCAGCATATTCTCTGTGAAACAGCATTTCAACATGAAGTGTTTGAGCAAATGGAGTTTGGATGTCAGAAGACCTGCAAATAGACTGATCAGAATGAGTAAAAGGCATAGACTGGGGCTGATGCACAAGATATAGATAGAAAAGAAATATGGAAAACTAGACTAATGAAGGACACAGCTGTCATCTTAAAATCTATTTTTCCCTTGGCCACACATGTAGGAACTATATTTCCCAAACTGGCCAGGTGGCCAACTTCTCGTCATGGTGCACAAATACAAAATGCTATTATGTACAAATCCCTTTTTGATGCTTTAAAAGAAATTCATGCCGATTGACTTTCTTTGTTTCTCTCACTTTTCCTTTCTCATGGGCTGGAAGATTCTGGCATTTGAAAAGGCTTCAAGAACGCATGTGAGCAAAATGCTCTAAATACAGTGACATGAGAAGGATGGAGCCAAGGTCCCTGGATGATTTCCTAGAGCAGAGCAAGCCCAGACTTACTTGGCCTTGGATGTCAGGCTGAATGGAGACTTGCTTGTTTGTGTTTGTTTGTTTGTTTTTACACTCTTTAGTAAGTGGAGGAAGAAGAGATAAGAAAGTTTTGTGCATTTATTGCGGGGTGGGGGGGGGTTACACTTACCATGTGCCATCACTGTGCTCTTCCAAGTTATTTCACTATAATTTGATGAAAAGAATTTGTTGGTAATTGTACATGTAATGGATTGATGTAAGGATAGATGACAAGATCAAATCAGTTAACATCATAAATGAGAAGGTAAAAGAGAGAACAGAGAGGGACATTGTAAAGAATACAGAATTATGGTTAAAATAGAAGATTATCTAGCTGCAATATTAGCCTAGGAGAAAATGGAGACCAGGCTACTTTCAAATTAGCTAACACAGAATAAGGAAAGGATTTAGAAGAGGGAATTATGAAAACAGTTTATGAACAGAATATTCAATGGTGAGTTAAAATTTTAGAAGAGGAACTAGCAAGAAAGCTGGAATAAAACTTCAGTTTAGGAACCATTTGCAGAAAAATAAATTGAGAAAATTAAGTGAGAATAACACCAATTGAAAAGAGTACAAAACAGGCCAGATCTGAAAAGGGAAGAGGATAGGATTTCACATAACCATGTTTGATCCTAAATAAAGAACTGATAAATCTCTCACTTTAAGTTCCTTTCAAGCAGCTATAACATGGTAGCTATAGATTGTCACAGTAGAAGAAAGGTTTTAAATAGTAATTTCAGCTTTTCCCAAGTGATAGATAAAAGTAACGCATTATTCTCTTAGTTTTTCGGTACACCTAAAGGCTTTTTTTCCCCCCAGATAAGACTCACATGAGTCTTATCTTCATTGTCAGAGCTACCTGAATAATTCATAGAAAAATTTTGTTGCTGCTGAGATTACGTCAATAACTAAGGAAAATTAAATTTGACTTAAGGTCCCTCAACGTGTTGCCTAAGTTGCTCTTTACTCCATTCCAACACCGAACCTGAGAACTGAAGCCATGATGGAAGCAGTGATTGTAAGTCTAATGCAGTCCAACTCATCCTCATGCTTGAATCCCTCTACACCTCTCTTGACAAGTCTTGCCTCTAAATACCACCCAGTACTTCCTGACATCAGTGAGAATCCTATATGTGAATGTCTCTATTAAGAAGTCTTCCTGATACAGTAGTGTAATCATTTCACTCTTCTATAGAAGGCTCCCACTATAAAGATAAGTCTTTTTCAACATGACTACAAATATTCAAAGACAGATATGTCTCCCATAAGTCTTCTTTTCAGACTGAACATTTCCATCCTTAAGCCATCTCTGGTATAGCTTTTATACCTACTTTTACCATATCAGTCACTTATTATGAAGCAAGCATCTGTATGCCCATATTCTGCAAACATCTAACAGGAATTCAAAGCGAAAAGAGAGTTCGATCAATGCAGAACAGTAAGAAACTGTCATCTTATCTATTATGATCAAACCACTATGCTAAAACCAGTTCAATATTTTGCTGTCCTCAAAATTTACTATGAGCCCTTCCTTTGTCACAAGAAACAATAACAACACAAGAAAATAGTCATTTAAAATTATCAGGCCTTAAAAAAATATGCTGTTGTTAGTTGGTACATGTGCAGTCAAATTTTTATCTAAGTAAATAATTTTATATTAATTCTTATTCAATTCTAGCTTGATTGAGTCGCTCTGTTATTCCAACCTTTTGAGATAATAAGTGCAACCAAATCCTGTATCCAGGTTAGTCATCATTGCTTTATCTGTGGATTTTATCATTATGCTGCCAATCTCCCTTCAAAATAATAAACAAGAAGTTTTTAAAAAGACAAAACAAAATTAACCTAATACAATTAAACTTGCCTCTAGGTGATACTCATTCATCAATAAGACTTCTTGTACAGTCATTTAACTAATTTATAAGACAAACTTACGTATTTTATCTAGACATTATTTCTCCATTGGTCAAAATTATTTCAAGCCATTTTGTTATATCATGTGCTCAAATAGAAATATGTCATATATATGTCATCACTGGGAAAAAATCAGCTTTTCAAGTCTAGTTAAAACAAAATACAAAGAAACAAAAACAATAACAATAATGTAAGAAATTAAGATATTGCTGCATGACTTATTCTTAGTGCATATAAGCTGCAGTAGGTGTTGAATTTCTTTTTAAGTACTATTAATAATCCAAATAATAAGTAAAATAATAATGACTCTTATACCAATTAGGGTATCTAACATGAGATAAGTATTATTGTTGACTCTAATTTTTTTAATATGAATACAAATGTGTGTGCATCTCCAAAGGTTTAGTAACTTCCCTAAAAATATTTGAGTAATGTAAATTAGTGCCAGCCAAGTATTTCCTAATTTGTCTATTGCCTCAATTCTCTTTTTCACCAGTAATTTTTCTGACTTTTCTTTTTAGTATGAATGACAAATAGAATGAAAAAAAAAAAAGAATTACATTCTTCTTTTTATTTCTGTTCCTTGTTAGTATAAAAACCATCTGTAAGCATAAGTGAGGTAAGGAAAGTTATTTTATTGTTGTTGTTTCATTGTTTGGTTTTGGTGGTAATTTTTATATGGATTTGAGTTCTGGTGGATAGCTTAGACATTGTGACCACACAGCATAGTTGGAAATAAGATAAACACACATACATACAAATAATAATATTGGGCAAAAAGGGACATAACTTCCTATAAGACTACAGGGAATGATGGTTGCCAGACTTAAGATAGGTTTCTGTAAACCAACTTGTTAGTGAGGACAAGACAAAAAAAATGAGAAAATGAGAAAGAGAGCAGTTGCCATTTGTACAAAAATGAGAGAAAAAGAGAAATGTCTAGATGAGAGACCATTAGTCGACAATATATGACAGGGTTGACTGCCATGCAGAAAAGACAGATCGCTAGAGGAGGCTCTGGGGGGATGGGTGGGGTTGGGTGTGGATCTATCCAGTAAAACCCTTGGGATATTTATTCTACAACTATGGAGAATGAGTTAGATACCAGCTTGGGGATCATAAACATAGTCATGATCCATGAGAGTAGATCAGATCATTCAAGAAAAGTGGTGTTTTGCCCAGAAGAGGGAAGTTTAGGGAGCCCCTGTATTTCAAGTGTTGGGAGGCTCTGAAATATGGGAGTGGTGCATACAATGAAAAAGACAGAAGAGGCAGAGTTCTCCTTGCTTAAATTGTTCTAAATAAGACGCCCCAAAAGCCCTTTTTGTTAGCAATTTTACAAATCTCACCTAATTTTGGTCTTTAGCCTCTCTGATGTTAGCTTCGGAGTTTTGTGCAATTTTATTTATTTTCATTTTCTAACTCAATATCTCTTTTACAAATCTGACATAATCAGCACAGCCTCACATGTTTCCTTTCATTATTCCTCCCTGCCCACTCCTTTTTCTTTTGGAACAAAAGTGTGATGTCACCTAAGTGATGTAAGGACAAATTGGAAGCTTTCCAATGACTTCCTGCTCCTACCGCAATAAAATCCAAATTCCTCATGGTTGTCCCTAAATCCTTCCTTACCTGAGCTGCTCCTACCTCTCTGACCTCACCACATAGCATTTTCCATCCAACGCTCCTTCCTCCATCCCTGGCACGTGCCAACACATCCCTGCTGGAGAGGCGTTGCTCTTGTCATCTACTGGGTCAGGAAAGTGAGTGTTTTGTTCCCATGTTGGGATCTCAGCTCAAATGCTATTTTCTTGGCACACACTTTCTTAACTATCTTACTGAAAGCAGATATTCCCCTACAAGTCACCACTTGCTATTCTATTGCCCAGTCTTAATTTCTTTATGGTAGATATTGCTACCTACAGTTTTCTTACTTTTATTGGTTTGATTTATGTCTACCAACCCACCTACACATGTTAACTCTGCAAAGGCAAGGGCCGTGTTTCATTCATTGGGATGTCTTTATATCTTGACCAAGTAGGAAGAAGGCCCTCAGTAAACAAATCTCATTAACATGAATGAACGAGTGAATGAAGAAAACTTATACTGTGGCCCAAAGGAAACCTCATTACTGGTGAAAAAGATTGAATTTTGAAAGACTGTACCATAAAGTGAGTATCAAATATGTTTACGGAAAAAAAATGTAACCACTTACAATACAGAAATGATTAAATATTTTTTAAATACATTTATGTACAAACAGTTACTATGGAAGAGGTTTTTGGTGGTTTTTTTCTGCCCTTTTTCGATTGTTTCAACTCTAATGGACAAGACATATTTTCCTGAGAATAAAAATGTTTCCACCAAGTTATTATTTAAAATTGTTGGATATTGCACACATGAAAGAAAGGAAATACACAGACCAGAGCACACAAACACACTTTTAAACTAGAAATATCACTGTAACCAATGAAGCAACCAGTTGAAGCTGGAAGTCTATCTTTATTATATTGCATATCAGGAAGAGCCTAAAGCCAGTAAAAAAGGAAAATACCCAGTCTGCAGCTAAACAAGTTTGGGTATACACAAATAGGTCTACTTCTCAAAGAAAGTTGTTTTCCTGTTTCTTTGTTTTTTATGAACACTTGCAGTCCTACATACCCCAAATTATTCTAGCCATCTTGAATACAGAAGCAAAACAATTCACAAATAAGAGAACCTTGGCTCAGAAAAGTGAAACCCTTGCCAAGGGTTGTCGAGCTGGTACGCACTACTGTTTCATGGAACATTATCAGAGCTACAGAAAATTACCCAGTGAACGAACACAGGCATATCAATTTGTATAATATTTGGTTTTATTTCTAAGTTTAGGTAACATACTAGGACACATAAAAATATTGAAGCATGAACTATTTTCTGTTTCTATCTGACTTTGACCTCCAACAATGAATCAAAATTAAATATATGTCAGATGAAAAATAAATAAGGTGGACATATAAATTTAACCCCTGTAAGCTTTTCTGCATTAGAAGTTACTAAATTTTTTCCTATATAATAATTCACTGGATATAAACATTTAATATGATTTTAATCCAACTATAGTTCAAAATCGCTCATACAGATTCAAAGAGATTCCCAAATTAGAGGACTATAAAATCATAAATCAAATTCTCCACTTTACTTCCTGAAATGATATCAACCTTTCAAGTGCCAAAGGTTTGAATGACTTATGAAGAGATGCCTTGTTCTATAGACATCATAAATCTGTCGCAGTCTATGCCAAGGCCCATACTTAACAGTACTTCAACTGTGCAATGCTAATTTAAATCCACAGTTCAATGATTTTCTTAAGAGATGACGGCATAATGTTGAAATTATTGATGTCAGTCTGTTATCCAGCAGATTCCCTGCAGAGTCACTCAAAACCCATGGCTATCTCTCACTGTGAGGGTGTCAGCCATCTTGGAGTTAGACGAAAAAATGGGAAGAAAATATGATCCATCTTATCATACTCATTTAACGTATCTTCTTTTCTAAATCTCACAACAATTCAGAGCTAAACTTTGAAACTCTGCTATATATCTACATAATGTCTTTAAAAAAATCTTTGACTAAATGGCATTTGATGAAAATTTTTATAATATATATTCCTAAAGTTAATTATTATACAATTTCATGTACATTTTGGTAAAAATTGTGTTATCTTGTCCTATTGTGTCCAGTCACCCAAAATTTATAGTACACACATTTCTTTCAAACAAATTTGATATACTGCAAGGAATTTTACAAAACAACATTACTTAGATAGCTGTGCTACTGAAGTAAAGTTTGTGATGAGAGAAATGGTAGCTAATTAAAAACAGAAAATTTAACAAATTATATGAAAAGTAGTCACTCAAATTCTTCAAATATCTATTGAGAACTTTTTATATGCCCTATAGAGCAGTGTCCGAAACAGTAATAGTATAGTTTATATCCCAATGTAAATCACAATGAAAATTTTTAATATTAAACTCAAAGGATAATTTAATATTTTTGTGATAGGACTCCCAATATAAAAAATGTTGGCTCATTCAACCCTTTCTTACTTAGTATTTTTAGTGATCCTGTTTCTATGCACGTGGAGAAATAGAGTGATCATTTTGGGACTAAAAATATGAATGGGTAAGTGAGCATTTCATAAGTAGTACAGAGTAGAATCAATTACAACATAAACATTTCCTGGCATGCAAATTATGATACATAGTGTCCCTAAGGCTTATAACCATATGTACGTGATAGCTGCGGAAAGTTTGAAATTCAAAGAGCCGAAAAGTACATTAAGTTAGCATTCCTTATGTCCTGAGTTGCAAATTGATTGACCTGCTTCTAGTGCTGTAAAAATTAATATTAAATGTTTTGTCCAAATTAAGACAGCCAGTAACTCATAAATCAATTCAACATGCATTTGTCATGTTCCTCCCCTCTTTTTTAATGCATTCCTAGATTCTATTGGGATATGCTGAAATAATGTGTAATATCTGAAATATAGTAAATGTTCAGCAAATCTTGTTGATTCCTAAGAATAGTCTCCTAGGCTAAAACACCATGTAGAGTGTAGTAACACTGAAGTGAGGAGTTCAACTCAGAAACTAACAACAAAGCAACCCACAGCACAAATAAGGAGTTTTGATTTTAGCTGGGAAACCTTAAAAGATTTTACCAAGTTTTCATCTTGTTTGTCCAGTTTTTCAGAAAGGTAGAAGGATACTTGTTACAATTACTAGCCTTGGGCTTCCTTGTAAAAAAGTGCCTCCTTGTTCAAAATCTAAAAGAGAGATGGGGAATGTCCCTAAATTCCTGAAAAATGTAATACGTACAAACCGTCCCTCATTTGTGAGCTACCAGTGGCCTTAGGAAGCAAGTACAGTTAGCTGCAAAAGCCCTCCCAGGCTAAAATTAATTTCTGGAATCCTGTCTTCTTTCCAGGATGACTGGAAAAGGAGGACGCTCTGGGTACCTGTAATCTTTTACAAAGGAGAACGTTTGAAACTCTTGAGATGTTTCCGTAAGATCACTAACCTATTAACACCAGTCCTGGATCTGAAACAGTATCTTGTAATTCGATCATCAGTATGATAAAATGCCCTGCAAGACATTTTACACAAGCAGACTTAACTGATGCTTGTATAAGGTGAATTCTCCTTTATAATTGAATGACCACCTATGGCTAACAGTCCTTTCTCTCCCTCCCCTTATTTCATCTCTCCTCTCCATTTCTTTCTCTGCTACTCTCAGATACCCTTTCTCAGTCAAAACTCTTGATTATAGGGGTCACAACGATGTGAAAAATTCTCCCCAAGATCTTTCCTTTTGCTCACCTCTAGTTATTCTGAGGCCGGCAAGGGACCAGTGGCCCTGTCCCATCTCCTGTGATGTCATTCTCTAGATGTTCTCTGAAATACACATTACCTCTACTTTATCTCTTTACATATGAGAAAATCTACCTTGGTACCTGTGCTCATTTTGTATTTTCTTATAAAGTTCAGCGAATAAACAGTTTAGTTGAAGAGAGAACAGGGAGCAGAAACAGTGGTTCTGCCAATCAGTTAGAAAGTAATGGTGACGAGCTTAAGAAGAAAGGGAATTTAGGGTTTAGGATGGCTCATAGACTTGCACACAAGACTAAAGAATTAGGCCTAAATGAGGGAGTAGGTAGTTGATTATACAGAAAGATGATGCCATAAGAATGGATATTTATGATGCTACCCCTGGTATCATCACAGTAATTTTCAGTAGTGCTGCCAGCCTCTCAGTTGGGTTACCACAACAGTGGATAACCTGTGAATACCCTGCACACATCAAGATATAAAGTTCCCATCTGATGGGCCAAGTCTGCATCACACAGACACCTCTGCACAGAGAGAAAAGGGAGATGAATTATCTGCTGGCTTCATTTGCATGGAGGTCAATGGGGCACTGCTTCCTGACTCCTTTGCATATGGAATCCCCCATGCACTGATAATAGACAGAATGAATATTCAGTGGTTGTGTGCCAAACATCAACAAGGACTTAACACAGAGACAGGAATCTCCAATTTTAGAGGGCTCGTGTCAAATCTTAGAATATTATGCTTCCACAGATGAAGAAGTGAGTAAAGCCGTGGGGGGCTAGCCTGCAAACATGACTCATCGAATGACACATAGGTTTCAGGACAAAAGTGCACCGAGTTTGAAGAGCGGTGTCTGCAGCGATTAAGGGCCCTGGCCCGCATTCCTGCCACCTATGTATGATCTGTGTGGCCCTGAACAAATTCACTAAATTTCCTGTACCTCAATGCTTATAATCTGAAAACAGTACAGAATCAGTATCCACATGTTCATTCCAAGTTCGGAACCATTAAATACATTTTGGAATCACAACCGGTTACTAAGTTGAAAACTACATGAATTTATCTGTTAGAAACAGAAATCAACGGGAAATCTCTGAAATGAAGATAAGGACCCTCCATTCCTTGAGTTATGGAAAATACGCCGAGCTGAATCATTAATCCCAATTCACAAGACTCAGTATATTTTCTTAGTCACTGACTGCATTTCTGCAGTTTTCTGGAAATGAGGCGTGTCCCATAGGTGATCTTGTTTGTAGTGGACCCTCATTTGCATATTTGCCAAGTCTTCATAATAATACCTCTACCAAAATCGTATTCTCCCTCTGCATTACAATTTACCAAGTAAAACCATTAGCGCTCAGAAATGAAAAACAAATCAGGGATTTTTTTCCAAGGAGTGCCGTAAAATGTCATGCATAGACCTGTAGCATACATTTGTTGGTTGTCTCCTCAATATCTAATCCTGACTTCACCCACCACCAACACCCAGACTTACCCTTGGCAAACCCCACTAATTACAAAAGCCTCAGACTTTTGAGCCTCAGTTTCAGGAGGCCACTTGCTTAACCCTGATCATAAATTCCACTCCGAGCAGAGACTTCAGTTCAAAGATGAGTAGACAGCCCAGATCAAGCTAAGGAACCATAACGAGTTACTTTCTGGGGCTTCCAGGGAGCAGTTTCCCTCTCTTTCTTAGGGGAGCTAACAGAGTAGATGCCTCTCTTCCCCTGGAATTCATGATATGAAATTATGAGGTCTGAGGCCACCAGGTGGGAGCTGACCTGGGGGTTCTGCCTACACAGGGTGTGCACAGCCAGAGAATTGCAGAGAAACAAAGCCAAAGTCTGGGTTGACAGCATGAATATTTACATCAAACTGTGCCTCAAGTAAGTACCATTTATTTTATTATTATTATTTTTTTTAGCTGAGCCATCCTGCCACCTGTTGGCAGCTCAGCTGCAGCTCAGCTTGGGCTGGGCATCGAACCGCTGTTGCGCAGAGCTCGCACTCTTGAGCCAGCTCTTAACCAGCTGAGCCACTCGGCTGGCCCCAAGTAACTTTTTTTATGTTGTAGATACATAAGTCAAATTTGTAAGCCACTGAAAGATACTGAATTCAAGAGCAAACAAGAAATGATTAGAAAATATATTCTTACACATAAGAATACAAATCATAGATATTTTATTAAAAAAAAAGTTGCCTACTGCAATTACGTTCATTAGAGAAACGATCATAGATTGAATCAGAAGGAATTGCAGATTGAATCTCAGAGTAATTAAGATATTAACAAATAGTTTACAAATATCGACAAGATGTTTTCACATATGATCATTGATCTCATGTATCTTCCTTTTACACTGAAAATGTCAGTCAGATAAAAGGCACCTTAGATTGTTTTAAATTTTTTAAAATTTTTCAATTACAGTTGACATTCAATATTATATTAGTTTCAGGTGTGCAGTATAGTAGTTAGACAGTTATGTAACTTACGAAGTGATCCTCCAGGTTAAGTCTAGTACCCACCTGACACCATACATAGTTATTACCATATTATTGACTATATTCTCTATGCTGTATTTTACATCCCCAACACTATTTTGTAACTGTCAATTTATATTTCTTAATCCCTTCATGTTTTTCACCCAACCCCCTAACCCCCCCGTCTGGCAACCCTTAGTTTCTTTCCTGTGTCTATAAGATTGATTTTTTTTTTCACAAGCACATGCAGAAAAACATTACGCCTGCCTAAAATGCTTACACTTGACTTTTATAGTTTAACTCTAACTGCAAGTGGAAATCTTTCAATGGCTAAAATCGAGAGTGTCAAGCTTAAAACACCTCAGAGCTCTGAAGGGAAATTATGATGTCAAAATACATCCTTCAGTGAAAGTTAATGCAGAGAAATTAGTGTGTCATCATGAGTATACTCATCCTAAGAGTACAAAAAGGGAAAAGAAAACAGGATATTTAGAGCAAAATATTTAGAAAGTAGGTTATAACTTTCAAAAATATTAACTTTTCTTAACTCTTCATTTTAAAAATGCAATATGCAAATCAGAATAAAAAAATCACACCTATGTTAAATTTATATTATATGCAAAACATTATGTTAGATGACTTGTATAAAATTAGGCCATTCCAGAAAGATAGAGGTAATGAACTCTAATTTAGATTCTGCCATGCAATCAGCTCAATGAACTCAGCAGCACGTAGACACCTCTGACCTTCAGTTGCCTCAGACATTTGTACATAAAGCTATTGAGTGACATCCTATCACTCATACATCATGAAAAACAACATACTTGGATGCATGAAAATTTAAAAATGCCTAATGACCTAATTATATGAGTTAATGACCCTTATTTACTAAACTATTACTTCTCAGCCAAAAAACTGGAAAACTTTAGTATAAAGACATCCTCAACATATCATGTCATAAATTTCTTCACTTTTTTCTTTTTCTTTCTTTTCAGTTATTATTATATTTTAAATCCAACAGTATAAAAAATTAAGGTGATAAATGCCCATCATGAGGAGAGGAAGTGTGTGTGTGTGTGTGTGTGTGTGTGTGTGTGTGTGTGTGTGTGTGTGTGTAGGGAAGGGGGAATTATGTAACTGAACTAA
>NW_017732327.1:498379-499478 GCF_001890085.2 Hipposideros armiger | reverse complement strand
GTTCCCCAGAATTTGAGAAGCAGAATATTCCACCCACAAAAATGTATTAAATTTGTGGCAGTGGGAGATGGGCAGGCCGTGGCAAGGTCATCAGACTTCACTGATACAGAGGTAGAAAAGATTTGCTAAATTTCCTGTGAACAAGAAGAAAACAATACAATTTTAACATACGTACACACACATAACTAATAACTTCTGGAGGAAATATATGCTAAAAGCCCTTACACGCACACTTATATACACACACATATAACATAGCTATACATTTATATATGTATAAAAACTTGTAAAAAACTGTTACATGACACTATTTATTACAAAACAAAACACTATTTAGGCTTTCTATTATTGATTTACACATCACACACTAAATGGATAGGAATGTGTACATAATTTGCAACAGTGCTCTTGCCAAGAAAACATTACTTAACACCTGCCTTTATGCTTTGTTTTTCTATCTGATATTCTGTAACATTAGATATCCTTATAGAGAAGCTTTTTTTCAAAAAAGAGGACTAACCTTAAAAACACTTAAATGGATTTGACAAATAGCTATTATAACTAAGACCCTTAAGCTGTCTACAGTGCAAGTCTGTTTTCCATAAGGTCTGGTGACAGTGGAGGCTATGAAACACACATTTGGGGGACACCCAGGACCAGACAAGTGCTAGCCCATCATTTTTACTATTTGCAATTACTAACTGTTGCATGTTTGGGTGGCCACATTCCCGTTTTTTATTGAAAAGCAACCTATTAAACTCAAATGTTTTAGTACTATTTTACTTTATATTTTACCAAGTACTGGTGAGTATTTTTAAGGACTATTCATTTTTATTTTATGTAGAGTGTTGAAAAATAGAAAATGAATAAGAGTTACTATAGTAGGTTTAGACCCTATCAATTAAAAACTATTTTATTCAATTTTGTTTTTAGTTCTTAAACTATTTTATATTTCATACATGGCTGCATTCGAATTAAGGAGCTGATTTAGTGTTTTTTATTCAGTCTTCACAGGTTTTCATGAAATGAAAAGTTGACATGCCTCAGGCCACCTGTTTTGTGTGTGTGTGTGTGTGTGTGTGTGTGTGTGTGTGTTCTC
>NW_017732327.1:488567-493717 GCF_001890085.2 Hipposideros armiger | reverse complement strand
TATTTATGTCATCCCTTGATTGTCTATTTATAGAATTTTATTTTAATTTTTAGTCATCTGAATTGTTTTTGTGCATGCCAGGTAATTCAAAATGACTACTAGATATATATAAAATAGTGAGAAGGCTCTGGTTCAACTTTCCAAACCAAATTATATTTTATTCTGGAAGGCAGGTAGAGTACTGGCATATTCAGGTAAGTGTGGGTTGGGGTTTTTTAAGGGCTGGGGTTTTTGTCAAGCTTGGCCTAATTCCTAGGTCACAGTGCTTCTGGGATTCAGACTGAAACCCTGTGGAATCTACAAGAGGCACTCCACTTTCGTGGGCCCAAAACTCTCATTTCTCTCTCCCTTTAACCACCAGACTGTTGATACCTTTGCTAAGCTCTTTGTTCTCCTGGGAACAGATTTCTACTTGATTTCTAAGAGTTTCACCCTATGCATGTATAGCTTAATAATTGGCATATGCTTTCAAAGGAAATCACATGTATCATTTCTTGTTCAGTTCTCAAAGGTTTCTTCTTCACCCTCACATCCTGATATACTTGGTAGCCCTGAATGACTAATTCTCCCTCTCCAGCCCAGCAAGCCTGTTTCAAGCCTCTGGTCGATATTTTGTCTCATTTTCTTTTCCCTTTGCTGAAAATTGACCGGTTTTCTGAGGGAAAAGTAGAACAACTCTTGGAATCACCATGATGTCTCTTTTCTTCAGAATGCTGGCCCCAGATCTATCCGTTTGGGGTTTTTACCCATCCCTTCAAGGTTTTAATACATGATTTTAATTGTGAAGAGTGTAGTGAAGTTTCACAGTTCAAAAATGTTTACTGAATATATACTAAATCTTAAGCACTGTAGTAAACAACCTACAAATATGATTAAGACAGGGTCCCTACCCTTCACCTAACACAGAGTAAGGTTAAGTGTGTGAGGTGATAGTGGGTAAGTCAAGAAAGCATTAATTCTTGAACAGATTCACTGTTTTGTTTGTTACTAATTAGATACATTTTTTTTACTTCTGATTAAAATAGTATTCACATTCATTGTAATAAATCAGAAAATGAATATAACTGTGAAGAAGATACTAGAAACTAACTCTTGATTGCCACCAAGAGATACCCACTGCTTTATTGTCTACCCATCAAGATGTTTACAGATGAGTTCATGGAAGGAGCTAAGAAGAAGGGATGGAAGGAAGAGAGAAAGCGCAAGAGGTAGGCAAGAAAGAAAAAGGCAGCCATCGGCACATAAGATGTGTTAAAAATACCAACATTGAAAAGGATTATCTGTGTAGTGTGTGTNAAAAATTACCGTTAATAAAACCTTGTTTCTGCCATTACATAAAATTTGATCACTTCAGGACAGAGAATTAGAATCATTGTCTTAAAAACCAATACAGAAAGTAGGATTCGTTGAAGAAACACAAGATTGTTTAAGCTAACAACACTGACGCTCCAAGCGCACTCTCTGGAGCACAGAAGCAACAGCATGCTAAAATCATCTGGTTGTCCTGGAAAGGGTACTATTTATAACAGTTGTGTTTAATTTGACAAACAGCATGTAATCTCCTCTGTAAAAAGGAATGAAATACCCATTTGGGTGAAATGAATTATTCTTTTACACTATTCAGCTCCATTTTAATAATACATGTCCTGTCTTCCCTTGTACTAAGTTACATTATAGTGACCTGAATAAGTTATAAACCCTCCAAAATAGGCTTTTCTCATGTGCACAATCGAGATGATGTCAGGGATGGTGTCTTGTGTGTCCTGGTAGCTCCCCTGCATGTGATGGGGCCTTCCGTGAAGTGGGTACTCGATAACATTTGCTGAGGTAACGATCAAATGAACAGCTTCTTAAATCACTTGTGGTCATGGAAAGACAACAATCATTCACTCGAATGCACATTATAAAATTATTTAACCTTGGAGTTACAGAGTCTTACAGGAGAGCTCGTTAAACTCACATTCAATTTAACAATACCTTCTACCTAGCTGAAGCGTGGTCATCTCAATCTCAGTTTAAAAATCTCAATGATTGGGAGTTCACTGCTCCATTTTCATTCAGGTTCATTTATTCAGCTTGCCTGGGTTGAGTTACAAATTGCTTCTTTTCAATTTGCATCCTGGCTCTGTCTCTGAGCTAACAAGAACAAGTAAATTGCCTTTTCATCCTGACAACACTTGAAATTTTTTTAAGACTACCATACTTGTCTCACTCTTTTCTGGTTTGACATTCCCACTTCTCTTACCGTTTTATTATTTTCTGGTCTCTAGGTCTTTTAAGATCTCTGGATGCTTGCCACTGGATATGCTCTAGATTGTCAATTACCTTCTATAAATGTGGGACTCAAAAAAAATATTAAAAGTTTCACTGCTTCTAAGAACTTCTCTTCTTCTTTTGTTTGCAGCATTTTTATGATGATGCACCCAGGTATGGTTTTTCATTATATTTACCTGTCTGGAGATTTTTGAATCTGTGGCTTGTCAGTTTTTNCCATGCTCCCCGCAAGGCACCACACCACAAATCACCGTCTGACTTGTTCTCAGTAGTAACTAAGAGCTTCCTAAGGACTTGCATTCAATCTGGACTATTCTCTCTTTAATGATGTTTTCATTTCTTTTTTTTTTTTTTGAGTCACCGTACGTTTCGGACTCAATGAGTTTGCCCTTTCAGAAACCAGCAAAACACAAAGCACTCAAGGGTATCTACAAAAAAACATTGCCTAAAACCTTAATACACTGAAAATGATTGTCCAAAAGCACAGTGGCTGCTATTAGCACACTAGAAACAACTCATGGGATTAATTTCCCAGAAGAGGCTGATGTCAACGATAAGTAAAGCTGCATATTATAAACCCATGTGAACTTTGTAATGTAAAAATCTATAAGACAGACATTAAAGTGTAAGTAGCTTGAAAGACCTGAGAAATTATATTAGTCTTTTTTTTTCTATGACAGGACATAAGTAAGTGTAGTCAGAAAATAGATACAGAGCACAGAACAGGAGAAAGTTGACATTTCATTAACAACTCCATTAAAATAAATGAGCTCACAGCCAAGAAAAATCACGAATCAATAAGTGTTTTAAATTAAGCACTTGACACGTTGGAAATGAATGTACACTTCAGAACACTGAAAGAATCAGTGACCATTCCTTGAAATATGATTCCAAATTATTGGATTCATTACATAAAAAGCTCAAATAAATTTCTCTGAAGTTAAAGATGAATCCAAATTAAAACTAATATTGACCACTCCTGAAGTATAGGAGTGGTGTCATCCAAAATTAAGGGAAAATAATTTGTCAAACGATTTTAATACAGGATGAATTTCTACATCAGAATTTTCTTTTCTAATGCTTATTGAAGAGCATTGATACTTTGTCACTGATTTAAATTCAAGGATATTATACCCTGTCATGGATATAATAATAACAAAAATAACTTCCACTTTGTAGGCACACACATACACAGAAACTAAAATTGATTTCTCACCTCCCTCAAATCTAGTCTCAGCCTTTTCATGAAAACACTGGCTTCCTCCTTCCTGGGCCTCGTAATCATTGGTTCAATGACTAGTTCTTAATATTCAACTATTGAGTAAGACAATAGAAACTGGATTTGCAGAATTACTTCTTGGATGCACTCACATGTCCTGTTTTCAGCCTTGCTCAGCGTACTTTGCAAAGTTCTCTGACTCATCGCTAATGCATTATGGGCAGGCATCACAACATCTATCAGGCACTGCGCTAAGCTCTTTACAGACACTATAGTACATCCTGATCTTGCCACTACACTGCCCCTTAAAAAAGGAAAACCACAAAATAAAACATAAAGACTGTACAGCAGCTGTAATTACTCTCATTATGCAGATGAAAAAAAATGAGACTCTAATCAGGCTTTAATAATCTGGACTAAAGCAACAAAGAACAGTCATGAGGGGAGCTCTTGTTCGCAAGGGAATCTGACAACCTCTCATATGTTATAACCATTCTTCAGAATACCTTTATGTTTAAAAAAATTGGTACTTTATCTCCTTAGACATGTTTATATTTCCTTGTTGGATAAATAAACCTCTCCTTCCACTTCTTGATATCCTCGCATACGAATGAATCCTTAGTGGGCACACATACATGTTCCCTTTCCACTCTCCTCTTCTTTTAAATACTCCACTGAACTAAAACAAACACGCGCACTAATATAAACCCATGGCCAGAGCCTTAGCATCTCACTTTCTTTTCCATAAGCAAGTCAATGAATTTCTCTCTCAGTATGTGCTTGCCTTAATGTGTTAAATAGGTTAATTAAAACAATGTAATATTGTTGTCCTATATTTGAATATGCAAAATATGTTAATATATTTGTTAGATAGTTAGATGACACATAGATGATAGACAGATATACACTTAATTAAATATAACTAGAAATGCTATATTCATTTCAGTATCTTCTTTAAAGAATTTGTCTTCTCTTTCTGCTTTAAATAATTTTATACTTGCAGTATTGAGCTGTGTCAATACCATATGATAGGGGAGAATATTTATAATTGTAAAGTTTGAACAATCCAGAACAAGTGAATGAGGTAACAAATAACTAGTGAGACGGTATTTCTAAATTTCAAATTTTATCAATTAGAAGGAATAAGATCTATAATAATATCACAGGTATTTCTTCCAAATGGAATGAAATTGATATAATAATTCCAGTGCTAAATTAACTTAAAAGTAACTGTTATGTTCATAAATTTATCCAGAGCTTACAGTATTTCCAAAATCCATTATTCTTAAACAGTACTTCTATAAGAAGGATGTATTCATCAAGATGCCAGAATTTCAATTTCCCAAAGAGATTGACACTTTCGGGCCCTCTTCACAATTTCAGTGGCAATTCAATCTATTTTGATTTACAATTGATTAGCATCTTTGGAAATAATGTTTAGTGAATCGCTGAGCTAATCAAGGTAAATGAAGCCATGCATTAAACATTCAGGAATGTTATTCAATCACAAAATAACCCACATTTTGAAGCTCCAAATCAACAAACTAGAGCTGCCCTTTGAAAAGCTTGATTTCATTGGTTCATCAGTATTGTTGTGTACATTTATACAGTTATCAAACACTAAAGACATGATCTAAAATAGGAAATGCCTGTCCTC
>NW_017732327.1:479273-484427 GCF_001890085.2 Hipposideros armiger | reverse complement strand
CGAAAGTGTAGCAAAGATTTCTTACAAAGACCCTCTGTATTTGTCCTAAAAATGCAAGCATAGGTGGCCTAAATGGAAATACTTTGAGCAGAATAGTGGTGGCAAAGCCAGACTGCAGAGAGGTAAGAGGAAATGAGGTAGGAGAAATGGCAGACATCAACGATCAATTACTCTCCTTAATAATCTGGACATGAAAAAAAGGGAAGAAAGAAACCAGTGGGTAAAAGCAAAAGCAGCTCTTTAGTTTTAACTCTGGAGAAACTTGAGAATGTTTAGAGACTAAAGGCAAGGAACAATCAGAGGGCAGGAATTGAAAATGCAGGCGAGAGAACACGAAACTAACCAAACAAGATCCTGTCCTTGGATGCTATATATAGAATATGAATACAGTAAAACCTTGGATTGTAACTTGGTTTGTGAGTGTTCCGCAAGATGAGAAAACATTTCTATTAGGTTGGTGCAAAAGCTATTACTTTTGCACCAGCCTAATAATACATATTAACTTGGTAAACGAGCAATGTCTTGCAATATGAGTAGTTTGTTTCTGGAACGAATTATACTCGCAAACTGAGGTATTACTGTATTTCTAACCTTTTCTTTTCCTCTCCTCTCCCCTCCCCTCCCTTCTTCTCCACCCTTCTCCTCTTTTTTTCTGTCTTTCTCTTTCCCTCCTTCCTTCCCTCTCTTTCTTTCTTTCTCCTCCTCCTCCTCTTTTTTTTTTTTTTTTTTGGTATCCACATTTCAGAGCAGGTGCACATTAAACTTAAGGTCAAATAAAACCACCATATCTTCTCAGAAAAGCTGCTGCTAAGTCAGGCCTTTTCTTATGTGTGTGCCCAAGTTGGCTGGTCCTCCTTTTCCTCTTTCCGGACACAGCACTGCTAAATTCCATCTCTGCCCTCCAATGCTTCCATTCCATAAACTTTAATCAGTGCTTCCTGTAGGCAAAGCATGATGCTTAGCATGCAGAACATCATAATGAACAGAAAGACACCATTCCTGCACTCCCAGAGCTTATACT
The DNA here is from genome assembly GCF_001890085.2 of Hipposideros armiger. Taxonomy (NCBI): domain Eukaryota; kingdom Metazoa; phylum Chordata; class Mammalia; order Chiroptera; family Hipposideridae; genus Hipposideros; species Hipposideros armiger. The sequence goes on along the minus strand of NW_017732327.1, from coordinate 483,406 downwards.
CTGTTTACTGAATGATAATACACTCCCATCAAACAATCATATTGATAAGGTCCAAAATAGGAAAGTTCTTTGGTCAGTGGCTATGGAAACTTGTGGCATTATCCAATTAAAGGCATAAGTCATGGTCTCTTCTGTCACTGCTTGAGACTAGGTTTCCAGCAGATTTTCAGATAAGACTAGAAAATAACATTTATTAAAATTATAGATAGATTATGCCAAAAATTCAGTAAAGCAAATGTTTTAAATGTTACACTTAACCAAGTTTTTAAATGATACATGTAATATAAATTAATTTGGTTAATATTTATTTTCTCTCAAATGTATTAAAATTTTTAGAATGAATTGACCCAATCAAGTAATTCTCTTATAATTGTACCTAGACTAACATAACATTCTTTTTGCATCTAATTGGGAAGCTCATGAGTAAGGATTATCAATATATTTTATTTTGTAAAACAAACCATCTTCTAAACAGAAAATAATCTACTTAAATGTCCACTTGGGAACAAACTATATATATTCCATGAGACAGTTTAATAAAGTTTTCTGGACAAGTAGCAGATATCATTACCTCCTACACTATCAATGATAAATATTTTAAGGACTTTTTCATAACAAACTACATTTGCAGTACAGCTCATTACTATACAATCTTGGTGAGTCCCTTTTTGGATAACCATCCAGGAAAAATTTCTACAAATCAGAGACATATATTGACTCTGCCCTTCCTTAGAAAATCTACCATCAATATTAATTATTTGCATTTTTATAAAGATTTCATTAATAAAAAAATAATATTTTTGTAAAGGTAAAATGAAAATTATCTTTTTTTTCATTATTTCTACACTCTTTGGGACCTTTAAAGAGAGTTCTATTTCAGCATTCTGAACCCCTGACCTGAATTTCAGAATTCTATCCTTTCATGAAAAATGTTGAGAATGGTCAACTAAAACTATACTTGGAAGGGCAGTCTTTTTTGGTGGGTAATAAGTTTACATATTTGACTAAATGTTATTATGCATGTCACAGCTGGAGACTTTTTTATTTTTGGAAACCTTGTCATTAAAAGCAATTGTACAGTTGCACAAAAGACGTCACTGGGTATATATGGCTGACATTTATACAATTTCAAGCACTTTCCATAGATATTACATGAATCATATTTTCTTTGGTTTGATTTTTTTTTTTTTTTTGCTACTTGGAAACATGACAGAGCAGCAGTCAAAATAATAGGTAAAATAAAACAAAGAATAATTTCCTCCTAGAATTCACCTTAAAGGTTTCCTTATTCAAAGTATAAGTTAATTAAGGCCATGTAATCCACATTCCATAAAGTTTCCAAGCTAAAATGAATTTTCCAAAGGCGGTTAAAAACTGCCCAGGAAATTAACATTGCATTCAAGGGTAGAAGATTCAACACTTCGGGGTCTGGTACCTCTCTTTCAGCAAAGCTTAAAGAATAATCACTCTCAAACTGAGGATATAAGATATACAACCACAGAATGTGCAGCTGTTGCTTTGCCCTTCAAAAGCCAGTACTATAATAATCAAGACCCATATTAAAAGGGAAAGCAAAGTATTTGAACTATTTTAGGCAGCTATTGGGTAGATACAATATTATTTGGTGCTTCAACCTATCTGATCTTCAGCATTTTGCTTAGAAATTGTAAATAATAATACCACCTCACAGAATTGTTATGAGGATTAAATGAATTAATTCACAGACAGCATTTACAACAGTGCTAAGAACATAGTATGACTACTGTTATTCTAAAGCACTAAACTAAGCAGTATTACTTCATTTTATTGGGTTGGTTGGGGAGCCCTTCCTTAAATCAAAGACATGTTGCTAAAGACTTGTCAAATGTTGATGAAAACATTGAACATATTTACCCTTTGAAATAAAGGAAATACTAGTTTCCTATTTGTGGTACTTACCTCTATCTAAGTAAAAGACAAGTTTGAATGAAGTATTCTAGGTGATTCAGGGAACTGTGTGCATATACAAAATCAAGCAAGATAGATCCTTAAAATTACTTAAGGAAGAAAAAGTCAACAAATACATTTCTGTGATCAAAATAAATGTTGTAAAAATTGACCATCTTAAGGGTTATTGAATACAAATCACCATTTCTGGAGGAGTCTCTACCATATGGGGATTGGAGAGGGGTAGGGCTGGTGGTGCCAAGGCTGCTGAGCCTTTCATGTAATTTGAGGCTAACAATGCAGTGACCAGAGAAGAGCTATATAGAAGCATATAACTCTGCATCAAACAATAGTCTTTGATCTCTATGCACTTATGATTGATTACCTAGCCCTTTGCATTAATTTGAGGCCAGAGAAAAATCTCCAGATTTTAATCTACACGTAATACTATTATAGTAGTTAGTATTAAAGAAATGCATCATGTCTATTCCTTTTAACTGGCATTATAAGTATTGGGTTTTACTAGGAAACAACAACCTCCTTCCTAGGATTTTATAACCTTGACAGTTCCTGACCTTGTCTCCTTTCCCTCTTTCTTATTGCCTTCATGGTCTACTCACCCTCTGATTTTGCCTTAGCAGTGGAGTTTCCTCTCTGAGTCCACTACGTTTATTTTCTATGTGTTAATCTCTAATGAATTTAATAATCATCTTAATTGTTATCCACAAATCCTTATCTCTAGTCATGTCATAACCCCATGCCAGTTCCATATTTCCAGGGACTGACAGAGCAAATTTACGTCCGTATGTTTCCATTACATCCTACTTATCTCCATGTACCTCCCCATTAAAATTAACTTGTGCTTTTCAGTGGTACTACCTTTAAAAGTTATTAAAAGGAAACAGGGGGGTGGGGAACAGAGCTCTATACACACACACACACACACACACACACACACACACACACACAGTGAGAGTTACAGGAATTTTAAAACATGTAACTGAGAAAACTTCTGGCAGAAAAAAATCTTATGGATAAGCCTCTGTGAGGCTCAACAGAGTTGTCAAGGGCAGTGAGCTGGTGCTGAAGAGGTAAGAGTGCTTTAAAGTGGAGAAAACAACACTCTGATTGATGTGTAGTCCAGTCCTCATGAATTCATACATAAATCCCAGAGTGCAGGTGCAGGTGAGTGCAAAGCTGGTGACTTCAATAAAACAGCAAGTAACAATGAAAAGTGCTGGCTTTGAACTTGACAGCTTTGGTACCAACAAATAGAGCAGCTTCATGGGCACAGGCTGTCTTGGTGAGAACGCTGGCTCTCTGAACCAGGACTGGGGACTTCTGGAGAATGTATCGGCACCACGAGCAGAAAAGGTAGAAAATGTCAGATAACAGTGATAGATTAGAGGACTGCACTGAAACATATAACGCAGAACCTACCCAGGAACTCCCAGTCTATCTGGACAGGTAGTGAAGGGCCTGACTGTCATACACATCAGCTTGCACAGAACTCAGGGAACCCAGCAGCGCTGCCCTTGTCGCGGCCGTTGGGAATGCCACTCAGGTAAAGCCTAGGGAAACACAGATTGTGTCTCTGAGAAACGGTGCTGTGAGAAGTGATGTGCCAGATAACCACATTAATAGGCCAACATGTTTTTCATTTGTGTTTCTTCAGAATCTATTTGTCATCATTAGGACTGCCAGGTGTTGCGTATTGATTCAGGCTGTATTTTAGTTCCTATCTAGCAAAATGAAAAAATTAAAAAGCAGTCACATAAACTCCATTTATATTACCTTTACAGTTTCTTTCATGTGATAGGACATGCTAAAACCATATCTTCTTATTCGTGAAGACTTGACATCTAGTGTATTATGTGTGTTTTTTTTTAATTTTCTGTATATTATGACATTTTGTCATCTTTAAAAAGCTTTCTGGCTGGCGAGAGATGGCCCCTCTCTGGGCTAGTTAATTCTTTTTTCAGCTCCAAGTCAAGTTGTTGTCCTTCAGTCTTAGTTGTGGAGGGCGCAGCTCAGCTCCAAGGTCCAGTTGCCATTTTCAATCTAGTTGCAGGGGATGTGGCCCACCATCCCATGCAGGAGTTGAACTGGCAACCTTGTTGTTAAGAGCACGTGCTCTAACCAACTGAGCAACCCAGCTGCCCTGTGGGCTAACCAATTCTTAAAAGACAGCAAAGGGCCTGTCCAGG
>NW_017732327.1:470005-474128 GCF_001890085.2 Hipposideros armiger | reverse complement strand
AACTCCACTTTTGCTAGTCAAGGGTGCTTTGCATTTATTCAGTTGCCTCTCTTCCTCCACCTGTCATGCTAGTCTCACTCTTGAGTTCTCTGAAAACTGCAACTCAAGTAACGCTTTGGCTGAGTTCTTCAACTTGATGTGACCTTGAGAATACCGAAAAAATTAAACATGGGTCTGTGAGGTTCAAAATTATTTTTTTTTTGCTCTTACCACCTGTATCGCTCAGGGTCCAATCAGGAACACAAAACCACACCATGATTTGAACAGGCAACATTTAATACCAAGAATTATTATATAGAACAAAGAAAAATTAAATAATCTCTAAATTATTAAATAACCAAAAATTACAAAATTAATCTTTAAATTATTAAGTAGCCAAAAATTACAAAATATCAATTAACTATAAAGGTGTAGCAAGAACTCCAGAGAACACTCTAGAGCTGACGGAGAGTATCCAAGGAAGGTGCAACTTAGAAAGGTGAGGAGGCCTCTCCAAGTCTAGAACTCAGAGCTCAGCGGAGAAGTCCACTGAGTTGTCCAGACCAGAGCTGGTCTATCGTCACTAGGCAGGTCAAGGCTGGCAGGTGGGCACACAGATGGAGCCAGGGCATTGGAGCCTGCTCACCAGAAGAGCAGCAGGACACATGCTGTTTGTAGTATCCCACAGGGAGAACCACAGCAAGGTGGGACATTAGACATGTTCTGGGTGTGTGGTTGATGCAAGTTCCACTGCAAGCTCTCAGACACCCACCAGCATTCTTGTAATAAAAGAAGCAAAGCAGATTCACACTGAAATCTGAGAAGATGCAGAGGAGAAATTCCTCTGGCAATGTTGCATTAGCGCCCTCTACTGACAAAGCTTAATTGGGAGCTTCCTGCAAAGAAAAACGCTTGCAGGGTCTAACTTCACTGTGGCAGAGCAGGTAATGAAGGGTGGATCTGGAGCCTAGAGGCAAAGCATCAATAACTGGAGCATCACTCAACAATCAAAAGATTGTATCCTCTACAAGGGCCTCATATGAGCATCTGATCATTCTGATTTACTTACCTTTTGGTCCTTCCTGCACCTTTTCTTCCCGCCAATCTATTACAAGGGAGTTTTATCTAGTAGGTCATTGAAAGAGCACAGGTTTTCCATTGTATTTCAAAGAATTTCGGGCTATTTAGATAAGGTAAATCACATCCAGCTTCATGGTGTAGCTTAGATCAGGTTTCGAATAACTCACTTCCTTTAGGACCTAATATTTACAGTCATATAGTCCAGAGTGAAAGTTGAGATGCTAACAATCTATCAGACGGTTCTGATTCAATCCGGTTACCCACTGGTTCACTCCATGTGTCTCACTTCCCACCCTGCCCCGCAAGCCAATGTCCTTAAAGTTCCTTTAACATCAAATCTATTCAGGGCATCTGCCCTTGACTTTTCCTTCTGCTTGGTACATTCCTCCCTCAAAGAGCCACAGGGATTGTTTATTCGTTTTTCTCAGGTTCTTTTGTAAATGTCACGTTCTCAATAAGACTCTCTCTAATGACCCTATTTAAAGTAGCAATCCAGTAATATTTCCTGTCCCCTTTTCTGCTTTATTTTTCTTCTTAGCATTTATCACCAACACACTATGTATTTTAGGTGATTGCATTGATTATTGCCTGCCATCCATATTAGAGTGTAATGTCCATTAAGGAACGTTCCTGGTTCCTTCACGGAGCCATGTTAGGTGAGATCAGTGCCTGACACATGCTTGAGGATCAACAAATATATGTGGAGTCATTTTTATTCTACCATCTGAGATCTGATTATTTCTCATTCTTTAGAAGTTGAAAAACTCAGAAGCCTACGTATGCCACGCAGGTAATATAAATGACCCACGCAGGCTGAGGGGAGCCCCCCATAAAGTGAAGAATGCATATCCTGTCTGAAGGGAGTAGCTAGTCATCATCTCTATTGAAGATTGTGGCCACACAGGGATAAGAACCACACCGTGCCATTTTAAGACTTTTCAAAAAGGGAAGGAAATAAAGACTTTTGTGTATAATCTCCTAGTGTGTAAATGTAAATAATTCAAATAATTCAAAATAACAAAAAACACCACTTTGCAAAATAAACAAATATGTCTAAAGGCAGAATGGGACTGCCGCCTCCAGGAGACCACATGTAAATTCCATGTTTTATTTCTAAATTCATGCTTCCTATATTTATGCTCATACTCTTAAAGTTTCCATTCTCTCTCTTATCAAATAAACTTTGCCCCCATAAAGCCATCATTGTTTTTTCCCCATTCTTTTTATATCCTTTATCCTTCCAGTCCTTTATGCCAATATCATTAGACATAGTAAATTTTCAGAAGGAACATCTGCTTTGAAATTTGTTTAAAAAATGAATTATAGCTCTACCTCTTGATTAAGAGAACCTGGATAAATTTCTGCATCTCCAACCTCTTATTTTCTTATAGTTTTTGAACTCCCTTGGAAACCACCCCATTTTGAGCTCAAGTCTTTCTGTCACTTCCTATCCTAGAGTTTTACCCCAGGCTCCTGGCTGAGGAGCTTCAGGGTCCCCTGAGGAGCCTGAATCCATCTCTGCTTAGTAGGGAGAAATCACACAAGGTTTGTCTTCCTAAAAAAGTCAAACCCCCGTGACTATCACCTCATTTTACCACATAAGACTCTGGTTTACTGAGCTATTCTCTCGTTTTGTTATCATCTACTTTCCTCAGCCTAATGGGGGAGTGGGGAGGGGGAGGAGAGAGGGAGGGAGGGAGGGAGAGAGNCCCATGAATGGGATTAGTGCTCTTTTAAAAGACCCCAGAGAGCAACCTAGCCCTTTCTGCCATGTGAGGACACAGCAAAAGATGGCTATCTATGAATCAGGAGGTGGGCCCTCACCAGTGCCCAAATCTGCCAGTGTCTTGATGTTGGACTTCCCAACCTCAAGAACTGTGAGAAATAAATTCCTGTTGTTTATAATTCACCCAATCTATGGTATTTTGTTATAGCAGCTCAAATGAACTAAAACATGTATGTTTCACCTCCAGCTGATGGTCAGATATTTATAGAGCACATCTGTAACCTTGGGCATTTTGTGTACAAATGTGAGATAAACATTAGCCGACACAAAAAAGGAGTAACTGTCTTACATTATGTGTATTGTGAAGTATGAAGTATGAACTCTTGTGAGTCTTAATGGCTAGAGCAGATGGGAGTTTCCAAATGTTCTATTACTCAGAGTAAGAGTTTACAAGTATTCCATTTACTAGTTAATCATTCTAGTCAATATTCATACCAGTTGAAACAGCAGAAAATAAATACCAGAATACTTCCATACCATTATGAGATGTAATTGAGTTTATAATAAAGACAATAAAGTAAATGTTTTCCAGCAAGACAACCCAGAACTACTAATTTCTCTGGAAGAAGGCTTTTCTTTAAATCATCAATATTGACAGCTTAGCATGAATATTCCAGACAACTTGGTCTTCAAGACACTTCAGTGGTCTAATTTCCCTAAATATATGATCTTGCCCAAAAGTTTGTTACAGAACAAAATAACTACATACCTTCTCACTGTCTATTCAAAAGTTGAATATGGGACTAACTCTAAGCCTGTAATTATAGCTTCCAGCCCACTCCATGAAAAAATGGCAGACTGAATTGGTTAATCCACAAAGATAAAAACTTTGAAAAGAGGTTGAGTGACTGTGGAAGATTTTAAGGACTGTGGAATCTAGAAGTGGGAGTCCCTTCAAATGTGGAACTGCAGCAGATTGCACTAGCTTTTGACAGGGAAGAGGGATGCTACTATGCAATTCAAGAATTAAGCTGAACAGGAAGCCTGGGACCTGCTATGATCCGCTGGTATGTCCTCTCTGTAAAAAACTTAAAAATAAGCAAAAGCTTATTACAGTACTAAAACGTGTCCCATCACTGTTCAAATCCATCAGAGACAGATGGCTAATTTGACTAAACCAACCTTTGTTTACAGTGGAACAGATCCACGTGTCCTCTGCCAAAGAATTGTAGTTTAAACTTCCCCTGCTTTCAGCTATTACATTAATTCCAGGGATTGCTCAGTCTCAAAAGAACAAGATTAAGATTTTAACATATTCTTCAAAGATTAAAGCAACTC
>NW_017732327.1:427142-464217 GCF_001890085.2 Hipposideros armiger | reverse complement strand
AAAAAAAAAAATGGGTTTGATAGTCTTAAAGCACTGCTTGTGTTCTATGGTACTGTGACTACATGGCATAATAAATAATTGAGAAGAAAGAGTATTTTATAGAGCCAAAATATTTATTTTCAACAAAGCAGTTGCTTTTCCTTAAGAGTTCATGAAAGGGATAGTCTCATTACAGTCTCTTTTTGTTATGCCTTTAACAGGCATTTAAAAACTCATGTTTACTTCTGAAACAATGTATGGGTGGCGAACATTCCCTGGGCTTTGTAAAAACCTCTGGGAAGGACATTTGATTAGTCTGGTAGCACACAAGGGAAGTCAGAGGTTGACTAAAACTGGTCTAGTTGATGTTTTTTGAGCTTTCCTTTGACCTTGGTGATATCTCATGTCTTACTGTTAAATTCAGAGTCATCATTTACTTTAGCCTTTTGACAATAATATAAAGAGGGACAGCATTTAAAATCATTCCTGGGCAAAGGCATAACATTGTTGAGGTTGTAAAACAGTAAATCTGTGTTGAGAAAAAATGTTTATGAAAATGATGTAGATTATTTGTCTACATCAACCGGAATAAAAATAAATCAGATTAGATTAATAAAAATTTTTGAGAAAAAATTTCTGAAATGTTGTTATAAAAAATGCTACTTTATTTGTCTTATATGTTGTATTATCAACGCATTTCTGGCTATTCATAACTGGTTAATACAAAGATGTGGCATGCTTTGTGTTATATTAGAAAACAGATGAGTGAAATTATTTTATTTTTTCGATTATAAAAAGTAATGTATGCACACTTTTTAAAAGCATGAGAAGTAGAAATACATAAAAAATACAGAAAATAATAAAGTCAATAATTTTAATTATGAAAATATGACAAATCACCTACACACAAAGCTTACTATGTCACTATGTAATTAACTCTTAATGCCTTCAGATGGTCAAGTGCAGAGGAGCACTAACCCTGATACAAAGAGAAAGTTGGATAAAGTGTTAAAACTCTGATTTAAGAGAGTTAAGAACATAGAGAGTTAAGGCATGTCCAAAACAGTGAATGGAATATAACTTCTGAGCAGTTGACACCATCAATTTTCCAGTTTTTCCCCATGGTTAATAAGTTAATGACCCTTATTCTTACCACTTCAAATGAATTTACTCAGATAATTTAAAAATATCTGGAGTTCACTCATGCATCCTGCTAGAGTTATAGTCATAAATCACCTGAGCTAGCCACCAGACTCCATAAAAATCTATAAATCATCAAGGGAGATGTGTTTGAAAGACGCTATGTAAGATATTAAGCAAGAAAATATCATTTGGCAAAGTGAATATGCCACGGCACTAGTCCAGTAAGATTTTCTAAAAAAAAAAAAGTAGGAAGGGCAGTTTACTAACCCTTTCTGCAAGCCTCAATGTACATAAAGGTTTTGAGAAATCTGGTGGTAAACAAACCAGATTAACTTTGTTTAATTCAGGTCTTTTCATTATATATATATATATATATACAATGAAACATTAAGCCAAACTTCTTCACTACTCCTCAGGAATATCTTGAAGATTTGAAATCAATTCACATTAAGTTCTAATACTAAATATATTCAAAAGAACTAAAAATAATGTCCACACTTTTCAAATATAAAGATTATAGAAAGCATGGTATGGACTAAATGCTGATGTTAATATCACCAGTGAGAAAACCAGTTATAAGACTAAGGGTTTAAGCACCTTTGATTTTCACAAAACCATTAGCAAGTTCAAGTGGCCTTTTTCAGCTTGCTTTCCGGTGTAAAGTGTATGATTTGCATATTTCAAATGTGTAGTCAGGGGCTAACAACTGTAATAAAAAGTATGCTTCATAAATGGCCCATGTTTTTCTTGTTGCCCAAAAGATCAATGTGAAATAGCCACTGCCACTTCAAATCCAATTCTGAATCAATGGGGACACTGGATATGACAATCACGTCTGCCAACCCTAGTATATCCCGCCAGCTAAGATGCCTCCTTGCACATCTAGTGCTAAGCGATTTGTTACTTTGTGTTTGCTTTGTTGTTCATGCTGCTAGTTTGTTTGTTGTACAGAGGATGGTCACTGATAGGTACAGAGGTGTAGACAGAATCCTAAATTAGCAGGCTAGTAACCTCTGAAGTATTAGGACTTTTTCTTCCCATCAGAGGAGAAGATACTAATTAACAAAGCCTTTCAGGGCAGTTCTCCCACTAAATCTGTACTGGAGAACATAAAGATTATCTAATGGGACAAACCAGTAGAGAGAAATAAAGATACCATGACAGTGACACCACAAGGCCAAGATGGAAGAACTGATCCCTAGGACTATTTTAGATCACCAGAGACCTGCAGAATCAGACTGGATTTATTGGTAAAGGTAAACTAACATTTCCTAAATGTAATCTAACTAACAGAATAGTACTAAGAGAGGTGGATATAATATACTGATCAATACAATCTGACAACTAAAATTGATTTTAACTTTTTTCAGAAAAAAACATTTTTATTATTGAACTACTCCTTACCAAGTTCAATATTTAAATGAAAAATCCTGGCCCTGTACTGGTATTGTAAAAATCTGTCAACGTCTGTGACAAATGAGTTTCATATCCATGAATTAATTCTAAGTTATCTGTGTGTGGTGTTTAATAATATTTGTGCAAATAAAAGAAAAATAAATAGAAAGGCTGATGCCACTAAAAGCTGACAGCTAAGTTCTAAATGCACTGAAGTGTCCATATTTAATAGTTGGAAAGTGGTTTAAACGGTACACCATAAAATCCATCAACACACACTTTTATTTAAAAAGGAAATCTCCATTTTGTGGTAAGATAGACTCAATATTTGGTTTGAAAATAACTCATGTTTTCATAGATCAGAAAAGATTAGAGAAAGGGACAGGGATCCTGTGCTGGATACATTTTATTTTTCAAAAAGGAATATGTTCTTGATTTGGTATACATTGTGAACAAGAATGAAAGCCATAGATTAAAGGTGCATACACAGCAAAAGCCAAGGAAAACTACGCAGGGCGCTTCTTACGATGTATTATTTACACAGGTGACTTTCTGCCAATAAGGCTTTCTTCCCTCCAACGCATATGAAATCTGTAGTGTCAATCGATGACATTTAACAGTTCTGTCATGGTCAAAGGTAAAAAGAAAAGCTGCTTGGATCTTTACAGTGAACATTTAAAAGTGATACTAAGAAAAAACAGAAGCAGCCTTAAGTACAGCAGGTTACTGCAAATGGTAATAAAGAAGAGGATACAGGCGGGGGAGTCTGAGGGGGTGCCAATTTAAAAGCCATGTCCATCAAGTGATGGAAGGAAAACTGACTTCGGGGGGTGAACACACAATGTGATATATAAATGATGTATTACAGAATTGTACACCTGAAACTAATGTAACTTTGCTAACAAGTGTCACCCCAATAAACTTTACTTAAAAAAAAAAGGATCAACAACTGAATGAGGAGACTCTAAGAATTTGCTCTCTTCAACTTCCTCATCTTCCTCTTTTCTTTTAGTTTCCTGTATACAAAACAATGTAACAGTGATTTACACCCCTCACAAATTGATAACCCCTCCCCCAATCTACTACCCCTCTGACTTTGTTTATAGCTGTTACAATTCCATTGACTCTATTCCCTATGCTGTACTCCGCATCCTGTGTGTGTGTGTGGGGGGAAATATATATATATATATATAAATTATAGTTGACATTCAACTTCAGCATCAGGTGTACAGCGCAGCGGTCAGGCATCTACACCATCCATGAAGTGGTCTCCCTAAAATTTATTCATGATACATGTATGAGTGACATCTCTAGCTCTAAAAAATGGTTCTTCATTTTAGAAAAAAAAATGTAGTCCCATCTTGAATTTCTAGAATGAAAATTGTTAACAGTATTGTAGATAGATAGATATATATATATATATATATCCTAAATCTAAATTTCATATTCATAATCTTGGTAGCAATACAAGAATTTATCTTATTAATATGAACCATAATATTTAATTGCTAAATGATAAATTTAATTGCTAAATAAACTTCTTTAGCAATTAATTTCTAAATAAATTAAGGACACACATTCAGTCCTTAATATAGGATATTAATATAGTGTCAACAATATGCGCTCATTTAGCTGAATAACAGTGCTTCAGTTTCAAAGGAGCAAAACAATTTTAAACAAGTTTTGAATGTGATTGTTTTATACTTTAAAATTGTGTTCTTTGCAGAAGCAAAATGTGAAGATACTGCAATAATCTGTGGTGTCCTCTAAAATCAACAATTGCTACAGCCATGCTAACAATGAGATTGATTTTCATGTACAGAATGAGAAATCATTATTTTTATATTTGAGTCCCACTTTCATATATTATTTCTAAAATATGTCTGAACTTGCTTATCTCAGTAATTTAAGCATTAAATAAGTGTCTGTTCTACACAACAAAAGAAACGCACAAGAATCCAACAACAAAACAAAAAGACAACCTACTGAATGGGGAGAATATATGCACAAATGATAGATCTGATAAGGGGTTGACATCCAAAATATATAAAAAACTCACACAACTCAATAACAAAAAAGTAAATAATCCAATCAAAAAATGGGCAAAGGACACGAAAATACATTTCTCCAAAGAAGACATACAGATGGCCAACAGACATATGAAAAGATGCTCAACATCACTAATCATCAGAGAAATTCTAATCAAAACCACAATGAGATATCACCTCACACCAGTAAGGATGGCTAATATCAAAAAGTCAACAAATAACATGTACTGGTGAGAATGTGGAGAAAAGCAAACCCTTGAGCACTACTGGTCGGACTGCAAGTGATGCAGCCACTATGGAGAACAGTATGGAGGTTCCTCAAAAAAAACAAAAACAGATCTCCCATAGGCCCAGCAATTCCGCTTCTGAGTAATTATCGGAAGAAAATGAAAATACTAAATAGAAAAGATATATGCACCCCTATGCTCACTGCAGCATTACTGTCAACAGCTAAGATATGGAAGCAATCTAGGTATCTGTTGATAGATGATTGGATAAAGATGATGTGAGCTATACATATACAACAGAATATTAATTATGCAGAAATAAAAAAGAATGAAATCTTGCCATTTATGACAACATGGATGAACCTAGAGTGTATTATGCTAAGTGAAATAAGTCTGACAGAGAACAACAACAAATGCCATATGGTCTCACTTATATGTGGAACCTAAAAAAACACAACAAACAAAACAAAACAAAAACAGACATAGAAACAGAGACCATGGTTACCAGAAGGGAAGGGATAGGGGGATGGTTAAAAAGGTGAAGGAGAACATAGTCAATAATACTATGAAAAGTTTACATGGTGACACGATCACTAGAATTTGTGGGGTGACCACATTGTAAGGTATAAAAATGTTGAATCGCTATTATACACCTGAATCTAATATAACCATATTGCATACCAATTATATACTTAATAAAATAAATAAATATGTACATGCATATTATACAGGACAGGAAAAAAGATGGATCATGTGAATATTATAACTGTCCACAATTGTAATGCCATAAATTCTAGGCAAACTTTTTCTAAAATAATCAAAAGCATACATAACCACATTTTTAACTTGTTTTTAATGCATTTCCTTTATGCATGTTGGTATATTAGGGATGTTGGTAATAATGAGAGGAAAGAGGATTGAGAAAAATATTTTATCTTAATGAAAGAAAAGAAAAAAATAGCAATGTACCATAGTAATTATGAATGAATGCACTGGAGCGGGTTCTCTGGATTTAAATCTCAGCCTAGCCACTCATTAGTTGTACACCTTTTCATGCTCCTTTATCTCGCTGGTCTGTGTCTCATTTGATAATGGGGTAACTAATTTTCTGAGTTAGCAAGAAAATACAGACACTTAGAATACTGTCTGTCATGCATATATTAATTCTCAGTGCCTCTAATGCTTTTATTTCAAACTTTTATCTTCTCTCTTGACTTGGGTAAAACAATTTTTTGATATTTATTCATTATCTTTAAACATAGGGACAACAAAAACTATGCCATAACTGGAAATCTCCCTATGCATACCAAAGATATTAGTTGAAATGTATTACTTATAAATTTGCCATGACATGCTAGAAACATTTAATGAACTGATCATATTGAAAATTTGTTAATTTCTAAAGTAGATGCCAACCATCCCTTGAAAAATAAAATTTGGTTTACATATTGATATATTTGTCCACATTTTCTCCATCCTAAGGAGGTAGGCACTGCAATTTCTGAAACCTTTCATTTATGACTTGTATATTTCCTTTGTAAAATTGAGATTTTCTTAAAGAAGTCTTTTTTAACCAACTTACTTGATTTTGAAATAACATTAAATTCCTATTTTTAATATTTAGATAGGTAGACAGGCAGACATACAACAGAGCTTCTATTCTGCAAGATCTAACCATAGCAATGCATTTCCTCATTGTTTGGATATATTTTCAATTTAAGCAAATGATCTTGATTCCCTTAGGTATTCCCTGTAGTCTTATGACATGCTAAAAATATGGCTAAGAACTTCTCAAAATATTTTATTGGATTTCAAGGAGTTTAAGGTTTCTAGACACCAGGGAATAGGACATATAAAAGTCAAATTCTCTAAGATAATACATATTTGATACATTTTTGCCTAAAATAGACAAAAAAATAGGCTTGGTATGAGTTTTAGAGCCAACAATCAAGTTGTTGAAGCAAAGGAATCAAATTCACATATTCACATATTTTCAACATTTTGACAATTGCTTACCATTCAGCAGAGGCTGAAAAACTAGTATGAGCTGACAAATGAGAAAACGATGAACACTTTTGCCAGGCAGTCACCTCTCATAACAAAGGGTCGTGGCTGAAAGTACTCAGTTCTGAAATTCTCTAATCACAGCATCAGCATAAATCTAACTCACAGATCTGGCTCAGATTAGAACATCATGCAAACCTTGGGGCAGGAAAAGCTCTGATGTACATAAATTGGATAAATTCGATAATATCAGCAATTAATCATAATTAGAAGTAACATATCTGAATTAAAAGTTGCAAATTTTTTCACATGAAATAAAATTATGAAATTACAGCCCTTCACTTTTATTTTCTATTTCTCTGTTAGTTTCCTTTTTGCAAAGGGTCTAATGATGACATTTACAAATAATAGTTTTAATAGATATAATTTATGTTAACATAAAATTCACCCTTTTATAATACTTTTAATTTTTATAAAGTTGATAGAGATCTTTCTTTTTTCACTCCTTGATTTATTAATTTGAATCTCTTCATTTTTTTTGGTCAGTCTAGTTAAACATTTGCCAATTTTGTTGATCTTTTCAAAGAAATAACTTATGGTTTTGCTGATGTTCTCTATTGTTTTTCTATTCTCTATTTCATTTATTTCCGTTCTAATCCTTTTTTTTTTTTCTTCCGCTCTGCATGCTTAGGGTTTGGTCTGTTCTTTTTTTCCTGGTTTCTTAAGGTAAAAGGGAATTGATTTCAGATTTTGAAAGAATATACCTATGTTTCCCTACAAATACTGCATTAGCAGCATCCAATACATTTTGGTATGTTGTATATTATTTCGTATGTCTCATAGTATTTTACAATTTTCTTTGTGATTTATTTTTTTGATTTTTCATTTTAATTGGATTTAGTTTTAATCAACTTATATTTAATATAATTACCACTAAGACCAAGTTACATCTGTTATTTTGCTATTTATTTTTATATATCTGATATTTTTTCTTTCTCAGTCCTTCCATTATTTCCTTTTGTGTCATATATTATGTAGTCTACCATTTTAATTTCCTTAATATTCTTTAACTATGTTTTTTGAATAATGTTTAACTATGTTTTGAATATTCTTTAACTATGTTTTTTGAATAATAGTTACCTTGAAGTTTGCAATTGACATCTTAACTTAAAACCATCACATTAGAATTAATATCAACTCAATTTCACAGTATGCAAAAACTTTGCTCCAATACAGCTCTGTTTGCTTTGTGCTATTATTATAATACAAATTATACCATTATATATTATAAACCCATCAACATGTTTGAAACTATTGCTTTATGTATTTGTGTTTTAAATTATATAGAAGAAAAGAGTTACAAACAAAAAATACATGCACACGATCATTTTATATGCATATATGTACTTCCTTTTATTCTGTTCTTCATTTCTTCACGTGGATTTGGGTTACTATCTAGTGTCCTTTCATGTCAGCCTAGAGGACTCTATTTTGTATTTCCTATAGGAAATGTCTACTATTAACAAATGCTCTCAATTTGTTAATCTGGGAATTTCTTAATTTCTCCATATTTTTTTAAAAAGTTGGTTGGATGTAGAATGCTTGATTGACAATATTTTCTTTCAGCACTTGGAATATGTAATTCCACTCTCTTCTGACCTCCATGATTCCTGTTAAGTCAGCTGTTAATTTATTGACAATCCCTTATATGTGATATGAGATGCTTTCAATTGGGGTATGGCTTTTATCAGTTTAACTATGATATGTCTAGATACGAATTTCTTTGAGATTCTCCTACTTGGCGTTGGTGTGTAGACTATTGTTTTTCATCCAGTTTGGGGAATTTGGGACCATCATATCTTCAAATATTCTTTCTGTCCCTTTCTCCTCTCCTTATAGGATTCCCTTATGTATATCTGGGAACACTTGATGGTGTCCAACAGGTTTCTGAGGCTCTGTTCATTTTTATTTCTTCTTTGTACTCCTCAGAATGAATAATCTAAATTCACGTATCATTGAGTTTGTGCATTATTTCTTTTGCCAGCTCAAATCTGCTGCTGAGCCCGCTAGGGACTTTTTCATTTTAATTATTATACTTCACCTTCAGAATTTCTAGTTGGTTATTTTTTAAAAGTTTTATCTCTTTATTGATATTCCCTATTTAGTGATGCATCATTCTAATACCTTCCTTCAGTTTGTTAGATGTGATTTCCTTTAGTTTGGTGAATATATTTATAATTGCTCATTTAAAGTCTTTCTCTAGTGAGCTCATCATCTGAGCTTCCTCAAGGACAGTTTCACTTGACGGGGTGTAAACCTGTGTATGGCCCATACTTTCCTGTTTCCTTCTGTATGTCATATTATTTTAAAATTGAAATTGTATGATTTATGAAATCAGATCCTCCATCCTCACAGTTTGTTGTCGTCACTATTTGTTTAATGAATCCCCTGGACTAATTCTGCAAAGTCAATTATCTTTACTACGTGTAGCCACTGAAGTTTCTACTTAGTTAACTTAGCGAGCAGCCAATGATTGGTCAGAGACTTCCTTTAAGTGCACTGAACAAATATGTTTCTAAGTCTTTAAAGGGGAGCTCTGTGTGTATGTGTTGAAGGCTTGCCTTCAAAACTCCAGCATTTTAAAACTCTTAGTCTTCACTTTCTGTTGTGCAAAGACTCAAGGTCAACTAGAGGTAAGAAACTAAAGCCTTTTGAATCACTTCCTGGGTATGCACACACCCCTATAAATGGTTGTGCCTTCTAGCTCCCCAGGAATATGGCAGAGATTGTCATATCCTCTATGGACTTCTCATTTCTCTTTTCTTTCTTTTTTTTTTTTTTACTTTTTAAGATTTTGATCTGCCTCTTGTTTTGTACAAATAGTATCACCATCTGAATTGTTAACAACTGCAGCTGAATTTTTTTCAACAAATTCCTTGGTGATAGGGCTTTCCTCACTGTGTGACCTCTGAGTCAGGTCAAATAAAGACAGGATCTATAAATGAGCTTTGCCAGGGATCCCCAGGAAGGTCAAATAGTGACAATTCAGTGAGGATAAAGCTTTTTTTTAAAGACTATTTTATTTTAGAGGAACTTTAGGCTCACAACAAAATTGAGAGGAAGGTACAGAGATTTCTTATATAATCCTTGCCCCCACACATGCATTCCCTCCCTATTATTAACATCCCTCAGGAAAGTTGTATATTTGTTACAATTGAAGATCCTACATTGACACAATACAATCACCTCAAATCCACAGTTTACCTTAGGAGTCACTCTTGGTCCTGTACATTCTATGGGTTGCACAAATATATAATAGCATGTGTCCATCATTACAGTTTTATACAGAATATTTTTACTTCCCTAAAATCATCTGTGCTCTACTTCTATTCACCTCTCCTTTACAGCCCCTGGCAACCACTGGTCCTTTTTTTTTTTTAGCTGAGCCATCCTGCTACCTGTTGGCAGCTCAGCGGCTGCTCAGCTCGGGCTGGACTTGAACCACTGTTGCTCAGAGCTCAAACTCTTGAGCGAGCTCTTAACCAGCTGAGCCACTCGGCCGGCCCTCCACTGGTCTTTTTATCAACTCCATAGTTTTTTCTTTTCCTGAATGTCATACAGTTCGAATCATACAATATACAGCCTTTTCAGATTGGTTTCTTGTACAGTAATATGCATTTAAGGTTCTTCCATGTCTTTTTGTGGCCTGATAGTTCATTTCCTTTTAGTGCTGAATAATATCCCATTGTCTGGATGTACCACAGTCTCTTTATCCATTCTCCTACTGAAGAACATTGTGGTTGCTTCCAACTTTCAGCAATTATGAATAAAGTTGCTATAAACATCCATGTGCAGGTTTTTGTGTGGACATAAGTTTTCAACTCCTCTGAGTAAATACCAAGGAGTGCAATTGCTGGATCATAGCTACTGTGTCCAGGAAGCTGATGGTTTTCATAACTACTATAGAGCTAGAAAGAGAAACAGGAATGTAGAGAAGGAGGTAAAAATTCCACAAAGCTCTCTGTTCTTATGTAGATTCAATGATTTTTCTCGAATAAATACTCCTTGGATTGTTGAAACTCTGGTTAATTTCCAGAGTTCTGAAAAGTGTCATGTTGACAGTTTTTGCCAATATTCTCATTCATATTTTCCCCCTCTCTCTCTCACTCCCTCTCTCTCTCCCCCTCCCTTCATCCCTCCCTCCCTCTCTCTTAATGGAATAGCAGATTTTTTGGAAGTCCTTATTTGCCATTCCAGAAGTGCTTCTCTCATAATGGCATTTTACTATCTAGCATCAATGGCTTCTCTGAGTCCTCATTATTCTCGACTATCAAACATTTCCTTTGGGTCTTATTTTTTATACTTAAAGTATCAGTAATTCCACCTACTCCTTGGCTTTAGTTACTGTTATGGATTGAATTATGTCCCCCCCAAATTCATATGTTGAAGCCCTAACTCCCAGGGTGACGGTCTTTGGAGGCAGGGCTTATAAGGATGCAATTAAGGTGAAATGAGAACATATGGGTACAGCTCTGATTCAAGAAGATATAAGTGTCCTTATAAGAAAGGACATCAGAGAGCTCTTTCTTACCGCATATAAGCATTAAGGAAAGGTCATGGTGCACACAATGAGAAGGCAGCCATCTACAGAGCTAGGAAAAAAGCTCTCCCCAGAAATAGACCATTCTGGCACTCTGATCTCAGAATTGCACACTCCAGAACTGTAAGGAAATAAGCCACCTAGTCTGTGGTATTGTGTTATGGCCGTCCAACCGGATGTATGTAAGTACCATCTCCCAAATCTATTTGTCGACTCCTAAACTCACTTGTAAATAATCAGCACATACTTTTAACTCCTTGCTGGGTATCACTTCTTCAATGTCCATCTGGCCTCATAATTTCAACAGGTTCCAACTAGAACTCATAATTTTAACTCAGCAACTATTCCTGACTTTACTAATTTGACTAATGATTCCCACTCCCAGCTACCTCGACTCATACTCTAATAGACTTCATTTTGTAAAATGCGTTTCAAAGCTATTTAGGGACAATAAACAAGGAAGTAAAGGCTACACAGCATTTTATATTCAGAAAATGATTATAGTCCCCCCATGTTGGTAGCTATGGCTTTGTACTGGGCTAGCCATCTCAATATGTTAATATTCCCACTACTTTACTCAGAATCAAGAGCACCAAGCATACAACAGCCATGTTCTATAAATAGAAAACTGCCATCACAGCCATTGATATTGCAGAGAATGTGGACTTGACATTATAGCTGTGTCTATAGCACCCCCAAAGAACGCACAAGTAAAACTGACAATTTGGTGAAGAAAAAACAAAATCACAGCAATTCTTAGATATCACATAAAGTCAACACATGATTCAGTCACTGATTTTTTTTTCATCCTTAACTCATTGCTCTGAAAACAAATAATATGACCACATTCCTGCCTCACCAGTCTTCATGAGACTGTGTCTTTATAAATAGACACTGGCCCTGCATAGAGCAACGCAGAATTTACCAGAAGGGACAATGGTTTTTCTCTGTTAAAAGTCATATCCAGTTTTGCCTAAGGTGATCTCATGTTTGATAACCAGAAAACATATGAAGACAACCCTCCCTCAGTGAGTTTAAAGCTCACAGATTGGCCCACGGTGCACAATGCGGAAGCGGTAGAGCGTCTCAGAATCCATATCTTTCCCAAGCCAAATCCTGGCCACCCGGCGGAACGGGTCCCCACGGAGCATCAAGGAGGCAAACGAACCCAGTCTTTTCACAGCACAGATAGGGTCTCATTCATTTTTGCCCTTGGAGTGTTTTCACAATCATTGTGAAATGAGAAACATGTATGTTGAATACTAATTTATAAAAATATATACATTTTGGGCCGGCAGAGTGGCTCAGTTGGTTAAGAGCTCACTCAAGAGTGTGAGCTCTGAGCAACAGCGGTTCAATTCCTGGCCCGAGCTGAGCTGCCAACAGATGGCTCAGCTAAGAAATATATATATATATATATAAATTTTAAGTTAAGATACAAATCTAAACAAGCTTATAAAGAAATTAGGTGGCCGACCGAGTGGCACATTGGTAGGAGTTGGCTTGGGATGCCAGCTCTAAGCAGCAGGGCTCCGATTAAAATCCCACATGAGGGCCAGTGACACTGCACCTCTAAGCTAAGATGGTAAACAACAGCTCAACCTGGAGCTGGGCTTTCATGAGTCGCCAGCAACGGCGTAGGCTTTCGTGAGCTGCTGTGAGCCACCATGAGCAGCCGTCCAATGGCTGGCGAGTGACTTTCTCACCCAGAAAGAGAGCAATTGATAATACCAACATGGGCCAGTGAAGTGACATCCTCCACAACTAGACTGAAGAACAAAAGGACAGCAACTTGTCTGTTCCCATTCCCCGATTCCCCAACGCTGTTCCCCTCCCCCAATTCCCCAATAAAATCTTAAAAAAAAAAAATTAGACATAATATGCCATCTCCCAAACTACACTAAAATTATATCATTAATAATGTTTTAATATAATTCAGAGGTGAAGATTTGGGTTTGATTCAAAAAATATTTCAAAACATACACAGCTCTAAATTCTGCCTCCAGACTGCTGAGGTGGGTGGTTTTCCTTTTGCCTTTTATCACAGACCAGCCTTTAACTTATTAGGCTGATTTCTGATTGCACGCTCAGAAATCACTGAGCCTGCTCTTTGCCTGAGGATAAATGTTTTTTGCTTTCTATGCTTTTCTGTTTCTATCAGAACAGCACGCAGCTGCAGCTCAGGCTAAATGCTGTGATGTTCTCAGCTTGTCACACCACCTAAGTATGTACGTCCTGCTCCTCTGAGTCTCCATGACACACCATGATGGCATTTTATTTAAACAGAGAGCATCCTTGCAAGCCTGTTGTAATAATTCTAACCCTCTCCCAGTCTAATCGCTTATTAATCTTTAATGAGATTTTTGCATGTCAGACGTTCTCTATATTTAACAAACCAGCATCTCCCAAGAATTGAGACACTAAACAAAAAGCAACAGAAGTAGACACAAAGCCAAAGGCCTAAACATTCCATGTTTATATCGACTCCTTGACATATTGGAAAACAAAACAAATAAGCTCAAAAGAAGTTGTAAGCATATTTCTACAAGTTTTTACTTTTTTTATGGAATGCTGACCCACCCATTTCCATTGATACTCTCCCAATATAGCCTATATTATTATAATAATTCTTTTTGAAAAGATTAATGGTCATTTGTGTTTTACTTTTAAATTAAATTAAAAATAATACTTCAAGACTTCAGCTCTCCAAGGTTTCTACCCACCTCCATGGCCAGTCCTGCTGATTGTCCTTTGCTTCTCTCTCATTTCACGGACCCTATAATACTGTGGTGCTTCCAGAAGCAGCCCTCACCTCCTTTGCTGTTGGATAAGCACTCCTGCTACCAGAGATCTTATCTAGATCCACAGATAAATACCAGCTCTGACTGATTACTCCCAAATGATTTCCCCAGCCGGGGCCTCTCCTTGAAATAACAGACTTGCCTATCCAATTATGTACTCAGCCACTTCACCTGGATACTAAGAGGAATTTCCAAATCAGTATTTCTAAAACTGGGTTTATGATATATTCCTCAAAAAAGTCTTTTTAAAAACATTCTTCCATAGTCTTACACCTCAGTAAATTGCAACTATATTCTTTCTGCTTTTCAGACCAACGATATTGGGGTCATCCCTGATTCCTCTCCTTCTCTCATACCACAGTATCCAACGCTTCCCCAACCCTACATGCTACATTCAGAAACTGATCACATGGCATAATTTCCACCCCATCCACACACGAATCCAAGCTGCCATCATCCTCCCCCTTAAAAAAATAAAAAATAAAAAATAAGAGCTGAAAAAAAGTTAGATCATGTCACTCTTTTGGTCAAAACACACCAATGGCTTCTTTTTTCACTCAGAATAACAAATTCTTTGCAATGACTTAGAAAAAACTATAGAATCTCAACCTTGCCTTTTTCACTCTGCATTTGTCTCTTTTCTCTACCTCAAAACACACTAAGCAAGCTCTTGGCACTTACTTTCCTTCCTTGGGAATTTCTCTTCCCTCAGATATCTGCTGGCGGCTGGCTCCCTCGCCCAATTCCCATCTTTGCTCAAACACTACCCTCCCAGTGAGACCTTCCCTTACCACCTTATTTTAAAATGCAGTGCTAACCTCTTCCCTGGCTCTCTTTACGCCACCTCATTGCTTTATTTTGTCTATATATTGTGCTTATCATCTGACATACTTTTTTATGTGTGGGTTTTTGTTTTTGTTTTTTTTTAATCATTACCTAACTCTTCCTATTAGAGCATGAATTCTCTGATGGTTACAGGTTTTTTCTATTTTGTTCCCTGCTCCCTTATAACATGAAAAACGGTTGACACATCTTACCAATATTTTTTTAACGCTGGTGATGAGGCACAGAGATGTCTGGGAGTCTACGAGTATATTATGGTCAGCTGGAACCCATGCTAGGCATTAACTGTATTAATTTGATAATTATAATGCAATAATCAATAGTATAATTACAGTCCATTGAATACACACAAATTAATTTCTTTTGGAAATCCCATATGACTGGACTTTAGGTTATGTGAAGGACTAGTTCAAGTGTAGTATCTTCCACATAATTTTGCTAACTGTCCCATTCGACATTGACCTACGCTCACCCAGAATTATTCCCCAAAGACTTCCTAGAATTGTAATTTACCTCTTCATAGCATATGAGAATATATGTTTTCTTCTACTTTATTGCACCTATAAAACTTCCCAAGGTTTTCTACATATTAAGTGTTCAATAAATATTTGTTAATAATGAAGATAATATGCAAATACCCTATACTTCCCTAATAGCAAAGTCACAGATGAAATGACGTCAAGCATTCTGTTCATTTTCAGGTTGGGGATACGGCAGCTCTAAGTCCTTTAGTGTGGGTCTTGCTGTTTTAACCCTTCCCCCTATTTTTTTTTCTTTTTGCTGTTATCATTTAAGAAATCCATTTATTTTCGATGAGTGTTCAGTTGCTGAAATCACTCTCCATTATGGAAGAGCATTTGATTCCCTGGATGCCTGTGTCCGGGTTCCAGCGTGGGCGTTCCATTACAGGCGATATTGATTCCGGCTGAGTTCCCTTCTCTGAGCTGCACTCTACACTTGCCATCTGACTGATGATGAGTATATTGCACACCTAGTAGTTTCTATTTTATTTCACAGGAAAACAGAGATATGGATAGAAATTTTGCTGCTAGGAAAAAAATAACTTTGAAGGCTATTTTTTGAAATGTATGTTTGTTAGGTTGTTTTTTTGTTTGTTTGTTTTACTATGTTTGTGTACAAGGACAGAAACATAAGCTCAAAAGAATGGAAAAAGAACTTGAAAAATCATCGTTGTCTTCAGGACCACCCCAGCAACATTAGAACTAAACTATCCCAGATGGATAAGGATGTACATATACAGGTGTACTGAATGACTGAGAAGCTAATAATGATTCTTTGGGGAAGTGTCCAAGGACCAGACTAATTTTATTTACCAATATTTTTAAATCAATCTTTGTTTCCCTCACTGTATTCATGATAAAGATTTTTTTTTTAAGTTGGGTGTTTTAATAATGAGCTCACCCAATCTTCTAATTTTAAAGCTAAAGAAATTAGTTTTCCAATTCACCTAAGTGTCATTGGTTGAAACTGGACTCTTTTCTATCCTAATCCACTACCTCAAGACATTTTAGTTATATGCAAATACAGAATCTTGGAATTTTACATATGGAAATGGACCTAGCAATCACTTATTTTGGTTCATTTGTTTTATTGATGTGGAAACTTTGCTATGGCATTATCTATTTTAACTCTCTTTTCCTTGTTGTCGTATTTCTCTTTTCTAATTTCCCCCAGTAGAATTAAAAAATAAGGCCAAATCTATACAAATAAATAAGTTCAACTCAGCTACAGACAACATTCTGAATGCTGAATTATGTCCTATAAATGTTATAGGAAGGAAATTGTTGCAACAGGACTGTTGCATTTGTCCAAGCACAGGGTGGCAACAAGAGATAAGCTTAATATAGTGGATGTCACGCAGGCTAAGATAGGGGATTGTCAATGCTTTCTATAGCTTAAATTGGCAAATTGAAGGCAAATGCCTTTGTAATATTTATAACCAGGGTCATACAATGAGCTAGCACCAGAATTAGAACCCAGAAACCTTGATTCTCCATGGCTTTTCATTCATCAGCCCTGCAACTTTCTCAGTCACTGATGTCTCATGCTCATGAGAACTGGAGGTGTGTGGTTGTGGGGAGTTTGTGAGCTGTGTGTAAGAGAGAATGATGAACCAGTCATGAAATGGAGCTAAAACTATAGATGCATAAGTCTGGTAAAGACATAGCATCTATATTCTCACCAAATATGTGTGCTAGGGACATTTGACACTGTTATCCACAGAAGGAAGACTTGAAAATAGGAGTGTAGGTAATAATCCATCAGAAGAATTTTTGAAGAAGTTTTTTTTAAATTATTATTTCTACATTGTAAGAAACATTTTTTATTTTCTAGAAAAGAAAATAGAGCAATAGTGAGCCAGCAAAAATTAGAGTCACTATTTCTTCTCCACTTCCCACAATGAAATAACTCAGTTGGCAAAAACTTTGCCAGATTTCTTTTTACATTGCTCCTTCTAACTCCAGTGTCTTCTCTCCATCCCCTATCCTATGTTCACATTAATTTTTCCACAAACACAACTCTGTCATCTACCCTTCTTTCCATGTGAGCCCTACTTGTAAATCCCAGAATCCTCCGTTCCACCAGCCATCACTGAGAGCAAGGTTCCTCTCCAGACAGGCTGCAAAGGCTGGAGGCTTGAGCCAGAAGTTTTCCTCTGCTTTGCGTCTGAACACTCTTTTGGGCTCGGGAGCCTGCAATTATTCTTGTTGGGCGACTTCCCTCCAGACACCTGCTTCCAGATTCCCGGTTCTGCCTTCCCTTTGGCTATGCTGGTGGGCTCTCTCACTCATGTTTCCCAGTATTGGTCCTTCGGTTGTGCCCTATCTCTGGCTTTGAAGTTGGCTCTGTCATTGCAAGTGACACATAGCACAGGATATAGGACCCTGTTGCCCACTAAATCAAACACAAGCTCCATTCACTGACATTTAAGACTCCACAATCTGACCTAACCTAACTAGCAGGACCTATAACTCATTCCCTGTCCACTTCTCACCAGAACTGCACCAGTTATTCCAGATCCTGCCCAATGTTCTCCCACCTCTGAATCTTCCCTCACACAATTCCCTGAGTTGAGACAGCCCTTGTCAGAATTCCATTTCCACTGTTAGAATTCTACACATTTTCCAAGGCTGGATTTTAAAAAGCCATTTTTCCAGAGTACGGCCAGACGTAAACTCTCATTTTCCCAAATTCCATCACCTTGAGGAGAATAGCAGTGAAACTGGGCTACCTAGGTTTGAATCCCCACTTCTCCACTGGGACTCCAGCTGGAACCCACTGGTCAAGTTATTTACATTTTTACAGCCTCTGATCCTAATCTTCAAAGTACAGGTAGGTAATGACAGTCCCAGCTTCATAGAGTTTTAGCCACATTGTCTTAATGAAAATGACAAGTGTCTGGCATGTGACACATACCCAATGAATACTTGCTATTGCTAATATTGGATCTCTAAGATACTTTTACAACAACAAAAAGTAAAGCATTTTATGGGTGTATAACATATTCTTTCCTTTTCTAAGCTTTTCTGGGACATTTCATATCTTTATGCGGTGTTTTATAGTTTGTAAAAATTTCCACATTTATAAAAAATTGTCTCTATATAATAACTCTGTGATCTGAGAATTATCCCCATTACACCAATAAAGAAAACTGAGACTCTGAGAGATCCAGTGGCTAATGAAAGACACATATGCCTAGGAAATGTCCCATGCTCCGACCGCCACACAAGCTCTTCACAATGGCACCGCTTCCTTGGGAAGGGAAGACCCTGTCTTCTGAATCTTACTATTCCCAGAGCACATAACATTGTTTTATGCAAAGTAGGTACATAATACACATTTCATGGATTATTATTCAGTGGTAAAGCAGGAACAAAAAAGGCATTATGATGGAAGGAAGACTTACAAATCGAATGTTAGTTATAATCACAAAAACTTGAAGGTGGACACGTTTTAGTATTTAACTGATTATAAGCATGCCAGTATAATTAGAGACATTTCAGATACTGGTTTGTCACCTTATCTCTAGAAAACAATCAGTGGAAGTGCATCATTTGTAACATAATGTCAATAGGCTTGGTTTAGTGTCTCTCACTTGAAGTCGTAGGTCTATAAAACTTCCTGATAGTCCAGGTTCACAAATCAATTGTGAGAAAAGACCCTTCCACACAGCCCTTTAAGAACCTCAGAAGGAGAGATGACATTTACAGCACCTGGGAAGGGGGATGGGGAGTGAGGGAAGGGGAGAGGGCAGCCACAATGCTAGAAAACTTGAGTCATTGTGCAAAATTTCCAGTTAGAGACAATTATTCACAAGTGTTACATTGTGTCAAACTAAGTCCATTTATTAATCTATTCAATCATTCCACAAACATTTACTATTAAATATTCTGTGCCATGTTCTATGATGGTGAGCAAAAGATCTGTTAGGGAG
Organism: Hipposideros armiger; assembly: GCF_001890085.2. NCBI lineage: Eukaryota > Metazoa > Chordata > Mammalia > Chiroptera > Hipposideridae > Hipposideros > Hipposideros armiger. The sequence continues at coordinate 444,721 of NW_017732327.1, read as the reverse complement.
CAGTATGCTTACCCCTGGGTCTGTAAGTGGTGTGTGTGTGTGTGTGTGTGTGTGTGTGACAGAGATTAATTTGTGGGGGACCTTTAACACATTTTGATCGGGCCTCCCTTTATTAGCTTACACATGCAGAACTCGCTTCTCCATACACATTATTGTAGCAAAGAGTCACATACAGATCTGTAAGCCAAGTATATTGACTTTTCAATTATCCACATTTTTCATTAAAATCCTTTCACTGATCTCATATAATTAAGAGATCGGTCTAAAAGATCTAATTTCTTTTAAAAACATGAGTTATCATGATTTAAAAAAAAATAGATCCTCTGGGATAGTTGACAACGAAAATGAAGGAAACTGGGGAGCAGTTCAGAAAGAAGGCATGACTGATGCTGCATGACTCCATGATTCACACACCCCTAGAAAGCAAGATTTATAGTCAGCTGAAGACTCTGACTATTGTCACCTATGCCTGTGGATAAAAGTGTAATGCTTTTTAAAACTAACATTATTCTTCGGAGAACTTCCAATCCTGATTTAAGAAGATCTGTGGTTGGGGTAGGCAGGGAGGGATAAGAAAACATAAGTCCACTTTGATTTCCTCAAATTTTAGGCCTAGACTGGTATGATGCCTTTTGATTTCGACCAAACATGCAAAGGGAGTTATATTTTCAATAGAAAAGTAATGTTTTCTGAAAATGACTGATACACCATGCAGCTTCCTGGGGGAGGATATTATTTGTACCTAAACAAAATGAAGAACTGTCAAGATTCCAAAAATAGTGAGTAAACATTTCCGGATTTCAGGAATAAATTATGTGAATTAACAAAAGAAAGGAGGCCCTTAAGTCATGAATTTCATAATTAGCCTCTGTCTTCAGGGAGAACATACATCCGCACACCTTCTTTGTCCATTGTGATGAGTTTTCTGCCGCTATTACAGTAAATGTTGCCTGCCAGTCAATGATAATATGCTTGCACTTTTATAAGGGCATAAATTTAACTCCTTCCCTTTGGGCAGACAGGAAATGTACATTGTATAATAACAATTACAATAAAACCTATGGGTGAATTTATGCTGAAAAATTATTATTTTTAATAATACAACTTATAAAAGTACCCTAATTAGAGAACTCCCTGCTTAGAGATAGTATCCTTTTTAAGAGAGTAAAACAGGGAGCTATAATCTGTAACTTTTTCATTTTCTTAAGAAGAAAATGTATATGTGTATGCACACATGTATGGCTTTGCCAAACAGCTTTGCATTAAATTGTTCAAGTTTTTATGCAGACGTCTCAAATAATAAGCACTTTAAAATGTCAATAAGATAATAAAGGGTTAACATAAAATATTATTTTAAAATGTTTTAGAAGACAGTTTAGACATCCATCACATGTATTTGCAACATATTCCTATCATAGAACCTGCCCAAAAATATTGCCTGTAACAGAATGAGATGGAGATGATAAACCTTACCATTCAGTTATAACTTGCTAAAACAGGGTCCACACATCAGCTGAAGGAAAAATGCTTACCATACAATACCCCGGAGATACCAAATGGTGAAATATAAGCTTTAGCAGCCACTCAACATCTGCCTGCCCAAGCAGCAGTAATCTTCATCTAGAAGCTAAATCTCATCGCTTTCTGTGCTCATCCCAACCCCTACAGGGAGCGCCCTTTTGGACAAAACCTGGGTGGGTAAGGGAAAATGAAGATCCAGTGGTCAAAGCATTAGGGTTAATGGGATGGTTGAGTGTCACCCACCCCTTTGACGCGGCTGCTGCCATCTTCGTTTGCTTGACCCAGAGAATGTCTCATCTTCTCATTCCACTTCCCTGGGGGTCAGGAGGCCTGATCCACAAGTAGCCCACTTAACACTATGCCTGTTTTATTGTTTTGTGTGTGTATATATAGATCATATAGGTAATATTTAGATAATATACACACAGACACACACACACACACACACACACACACACACACACACACACACACATCCTGTCTCTTTTGTTGGTGAAATATATTTTATTTGTTTTACTCCCAGGCCTGGCTGGAATTCTGCTATAAATTGCCAGATTCTCTCCAACTTCCTGTCCCTCTGCTTGCTGTCATGCTCCTAACACGGGGCCACCATTTCCAGACTTCCCTGGTGACTGCCCTACGAGCTCTCCCCATAAGGAGCCAGCCCCAGTTTCCCTCGCTCACCCCCATGTTTCACAGTATCCCACTTGCCTTGTTTTCTTCACTCTCGGTACTGCTGGGGCCCTAATGGCATGGATTATGTTCCAACCTGCCTGAGTTATAACACAAGGAAGGTCATTAAAGTTAAAAGTTTTAAAATCACATGTGGATTTTATGGACCTCATGCTGTCTCTATAGACTAAAGTCATCAACCAACCGCTGTTCCGGGAATTTTACTCCTGCACTGAGTGTTAAGGCTGTTCAGCTTCCTTTATTCCTGTCCACTTCAAGCAGTCACCACCCGTCATTTAAAAAAAAATAAAAAAATGTTTTTTAATAAAATATAAACCTGAACAAACCATTTCAATTTAACAATATGAATTATTTGTGAATTCTTTGTTGTGGCTGCCACATCTACATACTGAATATGATAGTATGGGATCTGGATTAATAATCAATTTTTACCAACAATAAGTCAGCGCTGAAAGAAAAAAATAATTATCTTCATGGTAAAGAAAAACTTTAAAGAAAAATATGTCTTTCGAGAAGGTAGCAGAGGAAATTCAGACCACTGAAAGTCTATTCACATGGTCTTTTATTCCAGTTTCCTTATTAGGGAAAAGTATTCAACTTTCTCTGGGGAGAAGAAAGATGAAGGTTTAGATAATTGCTGCTAAGTAGTCTTTGTAGACTGGTAAGATTATCTGTCCATCAATGGATACAGTATATAATAAGAGAAGCCTGGAATATTTGAAATTGTTGCCCAAGTTAAAATAATTTTTTTTAAATGTAGACTTTTCATGTGATCAATTTTAGATGGCATTTACTTTGCTAGTTATAAAATATACACTTTTATTTTTTTAACGTATCATTGATGCTCATGAACAAAGTCACTATTTTGAGATTATTACTTCACTTTTGTATATAAATTTCTTCTCTCACATGTAACCAGAGTATAAAACTACTGTTTTCTTGGTATAAACATGGCTAACTGCTGCAATAAATCACAGCTAGGCCTGAGGCTTTCAACTGGTTTGTTTCTTTCTTCAAGAAAAAAAAAAGAAATAAATAAAACCTAACCTTGGTCCCTTTTATTATTGATGACTTTATTTGCTTTAAAAAATAATTCTTTCATAATCAAAGATCCTATAGAAAAACTAGGCTTGATATCAGAGTAACACTGATACTAGATTTTTTTAAATTCATATCTGTTGTAGTGTTTACAGCCAAAATCTAGTAATTCTAGTAATCTAGTAATTTTCAACCCCCAGTTTTGTTCATATATCTTTCCCATCACTTCTCCCAGGGCAAGGATCTTGATTACTCTGAGCTATCCAGTGTATGGCATTAGCATGCCAACTGCTGTTAATCTGGCCAAATCCAAAAAAAGACAGGATTTACGTTTCATTGTGCGGAAATACACCTATCTCTCTATCATGGGATATGAACAAAAAAGTATAATCCTAGGTCACACCCTCAGCCTTCTTGCAGCCATGATGGAAAACAGCCTGAAGAAAAAGCTAATACACCAAAGATGTCAGAGCAAAGAGATAGAGAGATGCCAATGGTTCAGTCAACAATCAATTTTTTGAACAATGACAAATTCTGAAGATAAGAAATACCCTTATTGCTTAGGCCATTTTTGTCAGAATTTCCATTACTTACAGCTCACAGCATCCTAACTGATTCAATATACTTTAAAAATAATCCACTTGAGAATTTAAACTTAACTATATTTCAGATACTGATCTCTCTCTCTTATGGTCTGCTAGTCCACTGAAGTACAAGTAATAACTTCTAATGTCTTAATTTCAAAAAAATCACTTTTAAGAAAAGATTCTCTTTAAGCACAGGATACTAAAGGTGGTCTAAGAGATTTATGGTTACAGTCACAAAGCAAGAATTTTAATGAAGTGTTGAATAAAATGTTTAGGAAAAACAAATCACATTGTTGATGGAGATGGGAAAATATTTTAAATGGAATTAAGTTTAACTCTGTACACTGATGAAATTTAATAAAAAAAGGAAAAATAACATATATACCAGGGGTGCCAAACAAATGTATACATACAAGTGAACACTTTGGTCAATGTTGCTCAAGCAGTAGTTTGCCGTAATCAGAAGTGTTTGGACACCAATAACCACTTTGAGCACCACTTGTAATAGCCGAAGTCAAACGTGACTTGTATTCATCTTTTGTTATTGGTGTATATTGGGCATTACAATTTTAATAGTTTTTTTCCTTTCTTAAAATGTGTATAATTTTTTTGGCCATATATATATATATATATATATATATATATATATATATATATATATATTATATTATATGTATACATGTTATTAGAAAGGGTCCTGTTGTTAAGTTGCTTTAACAGATTAGTCTTAAAGATTTTGTCTGCTTCCTCAAATTCGTCCCACAATTAATGGAAAAATTAAAATTAAAAAGAGGAATTTTTTTATGTTAAGGAAACAACAGATACTAGCACAAACACAGTCTTCTGAATAACAATATCTCTTTTATGGAGTTGTTGGAAGACTAAATGATATGTCACACAGTAAGGGACAAAATGTATTTGTCTGCATTTCTATTTCAAATTTCCAACCGAAAGCATATCTTCCCTTAAAAATTTACAACACGCAACAACACACACACATCTGCATAGTACTTTCTTATGCATACACATACACGCTTTTCTCGTCTGTCAGATTTCCAAAGTAAATGGAGCAATAATATATGATCCAGTTTTTAGTCTCCAACATTTATTATCCTTATTCCCTTTGCATAGAACATCTTCCACCTTCATCCCACTTTAAAAGGAAGTTTCAAATAGAATCTTCAGCTAGCCAATCCCATTCCTTGCTCCCCCAAATTCTTGCACTGCCTCTGATACTTATGACTTATCGTTTTGCTACTTCTCTTCTCTACAAAATACACAGTATATGTATGGACATAGGCCATGGACAATAATTCTGACCTCTATATGCCACTCATTACTTTACAAAAATCACATATATTTCTAACACCCCATACAAAGTTCAAGCTATATAAATCCTAAGCCATATTTAAGGCACTGAAATCCTCATAATTCCTAGCCATACAATATCTTGTTTGAATTAGAAATATATGTAATCATGTTATCAATTATAACAATCACTTGACTATGACTGAAGCTTTGGTTGGACAATTTTTTTAAAGTCTCACCTGATTAAAACTGTAAACTCAACCATTAAAGATGTTCACCTGATAAACTGGTAGTATTACTTAGTTAATACTCAGCAAAATGCTGAGTATAGGAGGCACCGTATCATCTCTTTAAGCCTCTTGGTAGGGACCTTTCACCACCTTCATACTCAAGATACAGCCTACCTTCTGGGATGATGACTAACTGGGGTTGGAGATACAGACTACAGAAGCAACAAAGATTTTGTTTGTTTGTCTGTTGTTCGTTTTCTCCAGTAGAAATTAACCAGTCCACATAAATAAAGCCAGAAATTCTGGCGTCAGCAGAAATAGTCAACAGTGTAAACCAACCAGACCAGCAGACTCATTTAAATTTCACATAAGAAACAAATTTACTTTGATAAAAATGCTCTTTACCTCCAGATTATTTCCATATTTGTCCTTCAATGTAAAGTGGTAATTAAAGGCAGAAGTTGTGCTAAGAATCAAACAATGTAATTTATTTACCATGGCCTTGTGTTTGCTTGAGCTTTAGAATCAATGACCAATGACCAATTCCTTTGCAAATGATTATTTCTCTAATTTAACACATAATTCTGAAACTGAATATATCCTTTAAAGAATTTGCTTCTCCGCCTATTTTATATCTCTAAAAACATTAATAGACATAAATTCCATCAAATTATCAATGAAAAATGAAATATTATGAGACTTGGTTAAGACAACAACACTTAAGAATTGATCATTTTTCTTTTGGGGAGTGTTTTTCAAGCAGTTGAGCGTGAACTGTTGGGTAGAGAATCCAGAAAAATGGACATAGACGATTTCTAACCCTGGAAAAGTAGCATATTATTAATCACATTATAATCCTTGGAAAATGCAGGCAGATATGTTATCATGCTTCTCATTGCCAGAGCCCTGAGGACTTGCCCTATCACCAGACAGCACGTTTTCTCACAAACCCAATGTTCGGCTTATACACGTCTTCATTTAGCCATTAAAATTCAGTAGAAAATCTTATTCATGCTCAGTTTCCTTATCTGTGAAATGGGGGGAAAGTAATAATTACCTAATATGCTCGGATGTTCTGTGGTTTAACTAATTAGAGGTTGTAAAGCCTGATAAGGCGCTAAGTGGTATTAAATATCTATATAGCATGCACTTACTACCCAACTTGGGCTCCAGCTGCTTAAACACAGCTGCTCTTAATAAGCAGCAGAAAATCAGCTAAAAAGCCTGGGATAAGCCGATTGGAGGAAATGACACGGAAGGAGTGTTTTACAACTCATGAATTTGTTAATACTGTTTTAAAAATTACGAAGTGGTTTCCTTGTAGGATGTCGTTGTCTTTAAAAATCCCGGAGAGGTGTAACTGTAGAGGGTAAAGCTTTGAAATTAATAGGAAGAAAATACTTTGAATGCCACGGACTGAACAGAAAGTGCTTTTGAACGCAAACTGACAACTTGCCTTTTTTCACCATTCTCCCTTCTTTTTGTTCTGCTGCTAATAAAACTCAGGTCATGCATACCGGTACAAGCAAAACACTAGCTTACCAGCGGCAAGTTCTAAGGGAGAAGATGGGTCCTACGCACTGTGCTTTGTGAGCAAGCCGGAGTCAGACCCAGGGAGAGAGCGGACGAAACACCAGCAAATACCAGGAGGCATCTGTGGCCCTCCACAGACCATGAGCCTAAATTATGACACTTCCCTACTCTATATGCTCACTTCCAGTTCCAGGCTAGGACCCCCAGGCCTAAATCCTACACATAAGTACACTTTGTAAGTGCCTCTTTGCTCCCGAAGGCTCTGTCCTTGGCTAGGCAACAGGACTTTCATCTGCTTGGACCCTGACCTCTCAGCCTACTTCATCCACCCCAAAACCCAACTTTGTATTTCTGACTCCAGTTCGATGACCTGATTACAATTTATAATTATTTTTTAGTTAAACCATTGACTTTGACTTTCTTAACCATGAATTGTAATCCAACTCTAGTAATCTAGCCATGGCAGCTCAAGTGTAATACCTAAATTTGTCCCTTAAAATAAGGAATGTTCTTTGCCTTCATGTCTAGTACTACTGCCATTACAACTCCAACTAACATAAATAATGACTAACATTTGTTGAGTGCTTACTATGAATCAAACACTTTTAAATAGTTTACATATACTAAATATTTAATGTAGAGACCAATTCTCTAAGGTAGTTGCTATTGATATGTCCTTTTACAGATGAGGAAACTGAGGCACTGAAGAGTAAATAATCTGCCCAAAGTCATGCAGCCAGAAAGTAGAGTATACTTTGAACCAGGCAAGTTTGACCCCATGGTCTATTCTTCTCACCACTCCATTCCAGCTGTGATGTGTATTGGGCTACCCTCACCCTCTTTCCTAGCACTGCAGCTGAGACTGGGGTATGCCACGTCACACTGTAAGACAGGAGAGTGAGTGTATGGTGTCTCTATGTGTAAGGCTAACAGGCTTCCATAGTTGGAACACCATAGCTATTTACTTCATTAAGAGCCGCTGCTGACTTTATCATTCCAAGTTATTTTTATGAGTAAGTACATTAAGATAGTTACTAATCATTATGTCCCTTGTGCAAAATACAATCAATGTATTAACTTTGCAGAAAACACCATGGTAGTATATAAGAAGATAGAGAGAACATTTTATTAGGTAACTGGAAAAAAATAGTGCAAATCAAAATTGTCACAATTAAGAGTAATACCCTTTTAAGTACTGATATGATTTTTATCGTCATAATGAATAGCTTGCAAATAAAATTTTAAAAAAAGAACAACAATGTGGTCCTAATATGTAAATATCCAAAAAAAAATAAGAGCTCAACATTAATTCCATGAAAAGCAAAAGCATTGTTTTCGGCAAATAATTAAAATCATTGGTCTGCATTAAACACTAGATACACTCCCAGAGAAACTGCACCAGACCACTTGGAACCAATGATCAATCGGCTGTACAGGCTTTAAAATATTTTCAAGCAAAACTTACTTCTGTCATGCCAACATCATAGATCATCATCAGAATAAACCTGTGGATGTTCTGTCATCCATTACCAGTCAAAGATGAGAAGTGATGTTTAGGGAGAATACGTGCAAGCCATCCTTTCCTCAGTACTTTACATTTTCTTAGAGATCAAAATCAGCTACTGTAAGCAGGTTTATTTGAATCACAATAGTTTGGCCCTCGCAGAATCAGCTTTACTGAAAGACATTTTAATATTGTGTCCCTAACAGTTTTTTTGAAGGTCGTATAAAATATATATAACAATTTAATATTGAAAATTATGTAGAAACATAACTTAGGACTCTTTTTATTCTATAAATTCACACCCAGCACATAAAAACCCACACGATGCGTTTTGAAATTTCGTGCTTAAAATAATCTCTATTTCCTCTGAAGAATATATATATTTTTTTCAGTATTATTAATTATATAATTATACCGTTTGCTTTTTCCTGAACTCTACCTCCCTCTAGCTTTCCACAAACTCAGAGCCAAATTTGAGTGTCAGTCACAGACTGTTTATCTCTATGCTTATAATTTGGCATCTTCATATTTGAAACAGATTTTCTAATTCAATTTCTCTTTTACTACTTCATTAAAATTTCCTATTTTTTAAACCACTCTCAAAGCTTTTATGAAACAGCTATACTATAAAGATAAATAAATAAATAAATGCAAGAATCAGTTTACCCTAAAAACAATTTCTCTTTCTAGAGTACAGATCAATATTTTTTAAACTGCTATTATAATGCACCCTTACTGTGGATAACTGTTAGGATCTTAAGAGCTAAAATAGAGGGATTCCTTCTTCTGGGCAACTTGGCCTCTTCATCTCCCTATTTATGTCTTATCACGAACTCAAGTGATGCTTAATGGTACAAATATCATTTCAGTCAGAATACAATCAAATAGCCATATATCCCATGTGACAAACCCCAAAGTAAACCTGGTGATATGGGAAGATTACAAAACAAAAGTTGCCAGTGAGAAGCAAGTGTGAGAGTAGAGCCGTGCATACATGTACTAGTTGCATATTGGGTGGGGTGGGGGGGACAGAATGTTCCTATTGATAATCATAACAATAGTAGTAATAGCATACTATGGGCCAAATACTCATTTAACTGAAAACCTCTTACAGCCTACTCCAAAAAATGCAAAATACATTTTCTAGCTCTAGTCTCTCCATCAGTATGCTTCATCTTTCATCCTTTTGACTTTGTAGTCTTAAAAAAGACCATTCGTGTCAAAGAGAATCTGCTCCCAACAAGCTCCATCTATAGCAAGCAGGTGTTGGGACGCATTGTTAAATTACGTGGGGGAAGGGAGACAGGATTTAGTAAGGTCAGGAAGAAAGCCCAACACACTAACTGAACTGGAAGATATTTCCCAATCTTCAGTTATTTCAAATCATAAATGTTTTTCCTTTCCTTACAAATTAAATTCCATTAATGTTTTCCCGTCCCTTACAAATGAAATTCCACAAGTGCACTCCCAGTCTCCTCTGCAAAGTCAGTTTTATTGTCAACTTGTGATTGGTTGCCTTGGAGTACAGACTGTAAAACTACTAACACAAACCCGTGACCTGCTATGCCTTTTCCAAATAAAAATAGAAGGGAAAAGAAAGCCCTGAAACATTTGTCATAGTAACCTAGTTATAGCTCTATTTTCATTCCCACTTATTTGAACTTTATCACAGAGCAACATATGCAGATAGAGCTGCTACATCCAGCCAAACAGCTTCAAGCAATAACAAGGTGGTTCATTGTAAAGACATCACACTACCGTGTGTGTGTGTGTGTGTCTATGTTTAATAAGGCCACATAGACAATATTATAGGAGACAAAACTGGGGATCAAAACCTGCTCTAAGCTCATTTCTCTTCACCCAGTAGCCTGTGGTACAGCCTTGGACAAGTCAAATAATTACACATTTTCTAGGTTTTGTCATTAGTAAAAGATGGCAACCAGGCCAGCCAAGTGGCATGTTGGTTAAGAGTTGGCTTGGGAGCGCCAGCTCTGAGCAGCAGGACCCAGGTTCTGACCCCACATGAGGGCCAAGATGGTGAACAACAGCTCAACCTGGAGCTGAGCTGCTGTGGGTTGCCGGCGAGGCATAGGCTGCAGTGGGGCTGGCCGGCAGCGGGCGTGAGCTTTCGTGAGCTGCTGTGAGCTGCCGTGAGTCACCATGAATGGCCGTCCAATGGCTGATGAGCAACTGCCTCACCCGGGAAGAGCACAGTGATAATACCAACATGGGCCAGTGAAGCGACGTCCTCCATGACTAGACTGAAGAACAAAAGGACAGCAACTTGTCTGTTCCCCTTCCCCAATTCTCCGACGCTGTTCCCCTCCCCCAATTCCCCAATAAAATCTTAAAAAAAAAAGATGGCAGGCAACTTAACGAATAATTGTATGTGTACCCAATCTTAGGGAATAGCGTATTCAGTGTGCAATGTTTTTCTGTTTGTCTACTTCTTCACAGTATGGAGTAGTGAACAGTATGCACACTATATGTCCAGCACGTGGACAAGGGTTGGAATTTGGGATCAGAAACTTACCATCACTATGAACTTGAACATATAATGTTATCTAATAAAAATCAGCAATACATATTTTACAAATTTTAGTGAAAATTGCTCTGAGAATAAATGTAGAATTTTTATCTACATTACTGGCACATTTCAGTTAGTCCAGAAATCTCAACTTTTTTCAAATACTTGCCTTGTCTCAAGATTTATAGTTCTAATTGCACCTGGTTTATTCTTACAGATGATTTAAATTCATTTAATCTAAGAGAACTTTTCTGTGTTTTTGCCATAGGCCATAGATGAGCTGGGAAATGATCCCTGCCTTCAGAAAGATTACAACCTAATTAAAAAGCGGAAAAATAGGTCAGAATATATAATCAACCATCAAACGAAATTTTTTGGGTTCTCAAATGTAGAACAAATATCTTGGCCTCCTTTTGAAAGTCCACTTTCCTGCCTAGCCAAAGTGTTCTTGAAGAAAGAATGTAATGTTACTCATGCAATTGTTCATATTTCTGGGAAGGAGGAAGTTAAATGAGAGGAGACAGAAGTAGAGAATGGAAATAACTTGTTTAAGCAAAATTACTTTATAATGTCACAAAAACATGGCAAATTTCCACCTCACTTTGTGGAAATTATTAAAATCTGAGTTCAACTCCCCACCAGGCAATGATAGTAAGACATGAACAAGGCAAGGCAAAATGAAGCTTAGCTAATTTGGGTAATTTGCTTTCTTTTTTATAGTTGAAGAAAAGCATAGTTAATAATTTTCGTTTTCATCATCTATTATCATTCTGTATCCATTAATATGCTTGTTCATTCGTGCATATGTTTATATTCAGCATAATAAATATTTTTCTAAATTTCCATGGTCTTCATAATTATCATTGTTAGAGGCTGCAAGATGTGCCATCCTATTGATATATCATAATTTATTGAAGCATTTTTATATGTTATGCATTTAGCTTGTTTGCCTTTTGTGCTACAGTGAATTTCCTTTTGCTTGGGTTGAAATATTTTCATAAGACAGATTTCTGGGAGTACAATATTACATCAAAGTATATGAAAATTTAACCTCATCATACCAGGAAAAATAATCATCACCATTTACCATCTGCATCCAATTATTAAAATATAAATATTTTAATATAATTTTGTTTTATGAAAAATTTACAGCAGTGTAAAGAGATAGTAAAAAACTTTATTAATAATTATAATAACAATTTAAACATATTACCCTCCTTTTTAAGTGAATTTTGGGATACAATATTATAAAAGATAAAGTTTTATCAAAATGGGATGAATCAGGTTTTTGTAGTAAAGTATTACCGGATTAAGTCCTTCTGGTTGAATGACTAATGAGGTGAGACTGCCATATTCATTTTTGTCCTTAAAAATGTATTATTCACATACTTATTCTTGATTTGGGGAAAATTCATCTAAAATATAACCTGAAGACTCACGGTCTGAGAGTTCACTGACATAATAAACTTCAGCAACATCATTAAAATCTAGAGCACTGCTGTCTCTTTTCATTCATCTTCTGATTCATTTAATAACTGTGAAACACCATCCCTTTTAATTTTTTTAAAGTCTTTTTTAGATAGCTGGAAATAAAAGATGAAAAATAAGTTCATGATGATGACATAGCAAAATGTTTTAAGATATGGGAAAATAATATAAGTAAAACCCCATGACTTGCTTAAGATTTATAAAAGGGCTCAGTAGACCCATATGATAATTACATAATAGTGAGTTTTACTCTAATTAAAAAAATAAGTAAGCATTCTCTATCTTTTGGAAGACCTTTAAGAACAATGAAAGTCAAAATATAATATATCAGTCTTTATAAAGAGTTAGAATTGCTCTCAAAAGACACTAAAATCCAAAATTGGATTCAGTGAAACCTGATAGTATACAGAAGGTAGCTGGTTCTTTCTATATGTCCATTGTCCAGTTAAAGCAGTTTTTTGTTTGTTTGCTTGTTTTGTTTTTTTAAAGAGAGACACAAATCACTAAAAACTATTAGGCACCTATTCTCTATATAAGATATTATGCTACAATTTAATTTACATGGTTGGTCCAAGAGGGAGGAATTATAATTCCCACATTACAGATGAGGAAGCAGATCTGAATTGCTTTTCTCTGTTAAATTCACATCACAATTAAATGGTAGCTAATTTAAGCCCAGCTGTATTTTATTCTTATTTATTTTATTTTATTTATATTTATTTATATTATTTATTTTATTTTACTTTCCAAAGCTCAAGCTTTCACATGTGAGTTAGTTTTCACAAAATGTAATCATATAAATAGGATTCCACTCAACCCACTGTTGTAAACCATGTCACATTGGGAAGTGATATAAGACTGTGGAAAAGGAATGTAGAAAGGAAATATTCACCTGCCAGTGATGTCTGGAAAGAGCAGAATATATGGGTTTCTACATATTTGAAAGTTCAAAGAAAAAAAATGTCAGCATACCCCTTGGAGGTAATTTGTTTTTTTCCTTGAAACAATATGGATTTATATTTGTCCAGAAGTTTTAAGTCAGAACAAGGCACTGGTTTTCTTACCCCACAGTTTGCAATTATGAGGAATAATGTTCCTGCTACATCACATGCTGCCTGTTGCCTTTTTGCCAACTTGGTGACAATGGCCCTCTCCACAGGTCACACATCAAAGGGGCACAACAGTGGTTGCCTGGCTTAGCAGCCTTCTCTAACTCATGTTGTTTTACAAAAGAAAAATGATTGCTAATAAATTTAAAGCCATGATGGCTCAATCACTGGGTGAAGTAAGATTTTAATCATCTGAAATCAGGAAGCACTTATAAGTTACCACAATACCTCACAATTCTTCAGCTATTTGCTTTTAAAAGCTTTTGTCCCTTAATTCAGCTTTCAAACTCATGAAAGCCCTACACACGTTTCTTCACGAAAACCGAGGAAAAAAAATTCTCTCTCCAACCTAACCTATGTTACTTTCTTCAATGAGGCCTACTTCCTGACTGGAGGAAGACATTTTTAGGAAAGTAGTTCTCAACAGCATTTGGGGTTGGAAGTAGGATGTGAAGGTGGCATTTCTACCCTACCTCTGCCTCCTAATTCCAAACCTCAGGTTTCCCATAACCCAGCCCCTGGTTGAGGATGACTATTTCAATTATTTGAGGATAAGAGAATTGAAGCTTATTTTATGGTAACATGTTCAAATAGAGTCTTTAATAAAGACCCGGGGGCTGGCCAAGTGGCTCATAGGTTAAGAGCTGGCTTTGGACACCAGCTCTGAGCAGCAGGGCCCTGGTTCGGATCCCACATATGAGGGCCAGTGACACTGCCCTCTACAGCTGAGATGCTGAACAACAGCTCAACCTGGAGCTGGGCTGCTGTGAGTCGCCGGCACTGGTGTAGGCTGCCGTGGGGCTGCAGTGGGCTGCCATAAGCTACCGTGAGTGGCCGGCAGCCAGCATGAGCTTTCGTCAGCTTTCGTGAGCTTTTGTGAGTCGCAGTGAGCAGCTGTACAATGGCCGGCAAGCGACTGCCTCACCCAGGAAGAGCGCAATGATAATACCAACATATGCCAGAGAAGTGATATCCTCCACAACTAGACTGAAGAACAAAAGGACAGCAACTTGTCTGTTCCCCTTCCCCAATTCCCCAAATGCTCTTGCCCTCCCCCAATTCCCCAATTAATAACACTTTCTTGCCTCATTGATTTGGGGCTTGGTCATATGACTTGCGTTGATCACTAGAGTCTGAGCAGAAGTGACGGTTTGCCTACGTGGAGCACAGGCTACAGTTCGTGTACAATTATTCTGCTCTTTTGCACCTCCATGGGAAGACTATGCCCCAGCTGCCACTGGTCACAAAATGGAAACATATGGAGTGACCTGGACCAAAGAGAGAAAATAAATGTTTGCTATTATAAGTCTCAAAGTTTGAAGTTGTTAGGGCCCATTATTGTGTAAACCTAACACACGCTGTATTTCGAGAATTATTTTCCATATTCATTCCCCTCATTCTGCCTGGAGCTACATTCATTACCACAGGCAAAGCAGAGGCAGTTAAGCATGCAAGCTCCGAAACAAGATAGGCCTTCCCTGAGTAGGCCAACTTCTGCAAACGCAGTTATTCAACACAAAACTGACATAACAAGAGTACCTATCTCATCCTCTTACTGTGAAGACCAAATTAGAGAATAGACAAAGTCCTCAGGAGAGTGCTTGTATACAGTAAGCATCCACTAAATGTGAGCTATGGTATTATTATTTTGTCATTATTCATGTCTCAATTATTGACAGCGTATCTCTCATGCCACAGGCTGCCATTTAAAAGCCTAGGTAGGAAATGGGGAGTGGGAGTGGGAGGGGGCAGGGTGGGGGCACCCTTCCGTATTAGTGTCATAAAAATAAACCTCAACATTCCATTCAAGATTTTCCATAAAAAATGCAACAATAAAAGGGGAATCCTAATAAAGTTTTAAAACTGTAATGTTGAGAATAAGTGAATTTTACATGTGACCAAATATAATCTCTTTCATGTTAAAATTATTTTAAGTCCTTTGGATGGAAATGTTTCAAAATGTTATGCTATACCTCCCTTCCTCTGTATGTGGGATACAGCTTTTTATCCACTTTCCATGACTCTACATTTGGTTTCTCATTGATTAGTAATTCTAATACTTTGCATTTTTAATATAAATTTGAGCTACCAGTACTGATTATAAGACAAACATTACAACTTACAGTCCTAACTATAATCTGTAGAACATCTTCCCTTTGTTGAGTTTAAATAAAAGTAGAGTGCAGCATGTATAGCTGGGCTTGTGCCACATGACCACTGTTCTACCCAGAAAAAATGGTAAATCAAATGATGAACCAGTCTTCTTTAAAATTCTTTTATATTCTTAATAAAATATTTTGCTTATAAGTACCCTTTGAGAGTATAACATTATTCAAAACATTTTCTCTTAATTCAGAATTAGTCACTACTTCAACCCCTTCATCATGGTCAACTAGGTCTCTGACTTTTCATAAGCTTCCAACTATAGCAAGTGAGCAAATATGCATGCATCTTATTGTGCTTGTCACAGCATTCTCTTTAATAGGTAAATATCACCATCTTGTGCAAAGTTAAGATATTTATCCTAAAGACAATCAACAAAGTATGGTTTTTATTCATAACTCATTAATTCAATAAACCTTTACTGAGAACCCACAATGCAGTGTGTTGGGCCCTGGAGAGAGAGAGAGGTAAGCAAGATGGACAAGATATCCAGCCTCACAGAGCCTAAGGAGAAACAGATGATGTGCAAGTAAATACAGGAATAAATGTAGTGTGATGCAGAGACTTAAGACAGACTGATGTGAGAGAGCAGTTAGATTAGATTTGGTGACCAGGGAAAGCATCTCTCTCGGGAGGTGAGATTTACACAGCGCTCTGAATGACAAGCAGAAGCTATCCAGTGAGAATAGGGAGCTTTACAACTTCGAGCTTTAACGTGAATTAGAGCCTTTGATTCATCCTGACATTTCTCTTTAAAACTATGTAATTGATTTCTAACTTCTTTTCAGAGACTTTAGGGTACCAGGCTTTGGGGTGTTATATAATAAAAAAATATTAAAAGACAGTTATATTTTGAACACAGATATTGAGTTCTCTCTACCTTGAAACACTGATGAAAATTTTAGGTCCCAGCAACAAAATGATCTGCCTTTAACTCTCAGGTGGATAGAGAAAGGGCAGATTTTAAGTCTACCTGTTTATTAATCATTACCTGTTTCTTATTTAAATCCTTGTATTTGAATCTCAGATTAAAATTATATAAAACTGCATCTGTTTTTAAGCTAAAATATGATTCTCCAGATAACATGGGATTACTTCCTAAAACAAACTCTTTCTTAGCCACCACTAGAAGTTGAAATCATTACCTGTGTATAGACAGCATTTTCTCTGAAGAGTTCAGTCTTCCATTCAGACTTTTATTTTTAATTACTTTAATACCACATAATCCTCAACACTTCTTAGTGATGTAGAAGAAAGACAGTCTTATCCTTACTATGCTAATGAGTAAACTGAGGCATCTGGCAATTAAGTTACTTATTCTTGATTATCCTGTAGTCTGTATTTTCACGGATTCAAAGTGTCCGGATAAAAAGTAGCCATCTTAGCTAGTTAGCTTTCTGATGTCAAGAGCTTGGATATTTGAAAAACATACACATGTTTATTTAAATAATAAAAATTATTCATTTTTTATAAAACTTTTCATTTTTTTTAATCCAGCAATTCCATGAAATTGTTCATCTCACAGTAAACTGGTTTACATTTATTCACATCAAGACTTTGTACTATAAAGCTTTTTCTGAATCCTATCTCCCTACTCTAACAAAAACCACTTTCTCTGTAACTCCCCTTATAACAGTTCACATAAAGTTAAATCATACTGCCCAGATTCTAACACACATTTAGCAATCTATATGTATATAGGTATATCTCTTCCTGGTTGAATACAATCTGTTGAAATTTAGAATCTTCCTTCTAAATGGGTAATTTGGCATTTAATGAAAATATGCTGAAGAATAAATAACTACTTGAAAAACAGCATATAAACACTGTAGGGAACAAAATGTGTATGAAGTGTAATGGCTGCCCTCTCCCCAACTC
>NW_017732327.1:416837-424112 GCF_001890085.2 Hipposideros armiger | reverse complement strand
AAAAAAAAAAAAAAGAAAAAAGAAATGTTTTTTCCAGTGCTGACCCAAATATAAGGATTTGAGTATGACTGAGTTTTGTTTAAGATAAACCTGGGAAGCATCAGTATGGAATGAGAAAGCAAAGCAAAGAATGGAAGCAAACCAGTGTGGTATGGTATGCATTAAAGAACAGGTTATTCTTTCAGGGATCAGGGACTCGACTCCACTGGGCACCTCTGGGAGATGGTCTGAGATGCTTCTCAGAGTTATTCCTCCCAAGGAATGAGGAATTTGGAATATTTATCCTCTGATATCCATTTGTTAGTGGCTGAGGGCAGCTCCAGGGTATATCCATCCTCTAGCATTTCCTGCCATCCCCCCATGATGGCTGAAAGAAAGCTTCAAGCCAAAAGTCACAGAGGCTTGCAGGAGGACATCAATATGAAGATGGTGAGTGTTCCGGGGACCTGAGCTGGGCAGCACACAGAGTCTTCTATAAGTGGCCTCCCACGTACTTTTGAGGACTGAGACCTGCTTTGCTCTATCCAATAACAACTTAATGCATGCCCTGTACTTGATCTCCAGTCATGTTCAAATCTCCTTGATAATCACTGTCATCTCTACATTGTCTTTCTCCTTGAGCTCAGCACCTTAATTCTGACTATAGATAGGTACAATTCTTGGATTCCTTACTTTCGGAATTCAGCTGACTCTAGGCTATATGCTCTTACAGTAGTAATGACCTCTAGCTATTAGCAGACATTTGGTCCTGTCCAAAACATACATGCTTAGAAAACATCCCTGGGTTCACATAATTCATAAGGTTTATTTCTACTTTGGGCTTACAGGATTAATATGTAAAAAGTACTACCGTGTTGTATTGGTCCAATAATTATGTTTTGGCTTACTGCCAATGGTAACCCCTCTAGCCTCAGTTGCCTGGCTGGTGATGGCCCATGGGGTTAGGCAGGTGGGTCGGGGTTCACATCCTGCAGAAGAGTTGGGTTGATATAAACTATGCAGACCAAAAGTCTCCATGACATTTTGGACAGAGCCAGATNCGTGTTGTATTGGTCCAATAATTATGTTTTGGCTTACTGCCAATGGTAACCCCTCTAGCCTCAGTTGCCTGGTTGGCGATGGCCCATGGGGTTAGGCAGGTGGGTCGGGGTTCACATCCTGCAGAAGAGTTGGGTTGATATAAACTATGCAGACCAAAAGTCTCCATGACATTTTGGACAGAGCCAGATGTCGAGGGCCTTTGTCATGGACCCAATGTCTCTGTGGACAGTGCTTACAGACCAAACATCAAAGACCAAATTGCAAGGGCCTTTTGGTGCAAACTAAATGTCTCTGTGGACATTTTGGAGAGACAAATATCCCGCAAGGCATCTAACTAGTCCTATTGGCATGACTGTGTGTGTCATTTCTATTCCTTTCGACTGCCTAGCCTATCTAATACTGCTTCTCACAAAAATACAGTCCTTGTCATCAGGGAGTTCACAGACTACAGGAGAATATAAAATGAGTAAGCAAATTTCTTTATGTTCCAACCTCAATATCTCCTCTATAAAGAAGCATTCCCTAAGACTCTGGGTCATGTTGGGGTGGCACTCCCGGGTTCCAGCAGCACCCTTCACTTTTCCTCTCAGAGAGCTTACTGCATTTAATTGTATTTTATGTCCCATATTTTCAATAACAGCTTTATTGAGATATAATTCACACACCATAAACTTCGCCTTTTATTGTGTACAATTTAGTAGTTTTCAGTTTACTCATAGAGTTCTGCATCTATCACCATCAATTTTAGAACATTTTCATCATTTCCAAAAGAAATTCCGGACTCAGTAACAGTCACTCCCTGTTCCCACCACACACGCCCCACCCCTGGCACCACTAATCTGCTTTCTCTTTCTATGGGTTTGTCTCTTCTGGCAACTCTTATAAATGGAATCATAAAATAGGTGGTCATTTGTGCCTGGCTTCTTTCACTTAGCAGGTTTGTACGGTTCATCCACATTGTAGCACATGTTATTACTTTGTTTCTTTTTATTACTGAGTAATATTCCATTGTATGGCTATGTCACATTTTATTTATCCATTCACAAGTTGATAGACATTTGGGTTGTTTCCACTTTTGGAGTATTATAATTAATGCTGTTGTGAACATTCATATACAAGTTTTTGTGTAAAAATATGTTTCAAATTCTCTTGTATATAGACCAAAGAACAAAGTTGGTGGATCGTAAGTTAATTCTGTGGTTAACATTTCGAGGAACCAACAACTGCTCTCCAAAATAGCTGACTCATTTTACATTTCTACCAATAATGTGTGAGGATTCAGGTTGCTTACATCCTTCCCAACACTTGCTATTGTCCATCTTTTTTTTTTTTAAAGAAATTTTATTGGGGAACAGTGTGTTTTTCCAGGACTCATCAGCTCCAAGTCAAGTAGTTGTCTTCAATCTAGTTGTGGAGGGCGCAGCTCCTTGGCCCATGTGGGAATCGAACCAGCAACCTTGGTGTCATGAGCCTGCGCTCTTACCAACTGAGCTAACCGGCCACCCTGTCCATCTTTTTTAACATAGCCACCCTAGTGGTTGTGAAGTGGTATCTCACAGTGGGGTGTCTTTGTGTTTCCTTAATGAGTAATGATATTGAGAGTCCTTTCATGTGCTTACAGATCATTTTTATATCTTCCTTGGAAAGATATGTATGCAAATTCTTTGCTCCTTTTGTAATAGGATAATTTGTCTTTTGTTTGTTTGTTTTTTTTTTTAGCTGAGCCATCCTGCCACCTGTTGGCAGCTCAGCGGCAGTTCAGCTCAGGCTGGGCATTGAACCGCTGTTGCTCAGAGCTCAAACTCTTGAGCGAGCTCTTAACCAACTGAGCCACTCGGCCGGCCCAGGATAATTTGTCTTTTGGGTGTTGTTGAATGTAAGAGTTGTTCATATTTTCTGGATACAACTCATCAAATATATGACTTGCAAATATTTTCTCTCTTTTAGAAGTTATCTTTCACTCATTTTATGTTTTCCTTTGAAGCACAAATGATTGAATTTTAATAAGGAACAATTTACCTATTAGGTTTCTATTGCTGCTGTGACAAATTATCATGAACTTAATGCCTTAAACCATCACAAAATCATTATATGAGTATTACAGTTCTAGACATCAGAAGTCCAAAATGGGTCCCCCTGAGCAAAACTCAAGGTGTTGGCAGGGCTGCGTTACTTCTGGAGGCTCTAGGAGGGCCTGTTTCCTTGCCTGTTCCGGCTTCAGGGGATGGCATGTGTTCCTTGGCTCCTAGTCCAGCATCACTCTGACCTTGGCTGCTGTCTTCACGTTTCCTCCTCTGACTGACTTTCTAGGGACCTTTTTTGTCTTATCAGGACCCTTGTGATTATATCGGCCTGACTACATAATCCAGGATAATCTTCTCATATTGAGATCCTTACCTTAATCACATGTGCAAATCTCTTTTGACATGTGAGGCAAGTACAGTTTTGGGGATTTGAATGTGGACATCTTTGTGGAGCTGTTATTCTGCCTACCACAATTTATTTTTTTGTCACAAATGCTTTTGATGTCATTTGTAAGAATTCATTGCCTAACCCAAGATCATGAAGATTTAAGCTTATGTTGTCTTCTAATAGTTTTACAGTTTAAAATCTTACATTTAAGTCTATAATTCATTTGGAATTAATTTTTGTATATCGTACAGGGAAAGACTGAACATCATTCTTTTGCATGCAGATATCCAGATGTTTCAGCACCATTATTTCAAGAGACTATTCTTTCATCATAGTATTATCTGAACCTTTGTCAAAAATCAATTTACAGGGCCGGCCAGGTGGCTCAGTTGGTTAGAGCACAAGCTCTGAGCAACACGGTTGCCAGTTCGATTCCCACATGGGCCAGTGAGCTGCACCCAAGCTGAGCTGCCAACGGGCGACCGGATGGCTCAGCTGGTGAGAGCATGTGCTATTAACAACAAGGTTGCCAATTCGACTCCTGCATGGGATGGTGAGCTACACCCCCTACCCCCCAACACCCACCTCCCGTTACTACATTGAAAGCGGCAACTGGACTTGGAGCTGAGCTGTGCCCTCCACAACTAAGACTGAAGGACAACAACTTGACTTGGAGCTGATGGATCCTAGAAAAACACAATGTTCCCTTCCCCAATTCCCCAATAAAATCTTAAAAACTAAAATAAAATAAAAGTAACAAATTGAAAATAAAAATCAATTTACCAAAACATATAAGGGTTTATTGCCAGACTCTCTTCTATTGATCTATGCCAATAGATCATACCACATTGTCTTGGTTATTGTAGCTTTATATTTGTTTTGATATCAGGTATTTTGAATCCTCCAACTTTGTTCTTCTTTTTCAAGACTGTTTTGGTTATTCTGGGTCCTTTGAATAGCCATATGAGGTTTTGAATCGGCTTGTCAATTTCTACAAAAAGGTGGTATGAATTTTGATATGAATTGTGATGACTCTGTTGATTAATTTGGGGGTGTTGTCATATTAACAATAATAAATCTTCTAATCCAAGAATATAAGACATTTCCCCCTTTATTTAGTACTTCTTTATTTCAATAATATTTTGTAGTTTCAGTGTACAAGTTGGCCCTTCTTTTGTTAGATTTACTCCTGAGTTCTCTTTTTAATGATATGTAAATGATGTAAATGGCATTGTTTTATTTCATTCTCAGACTATTTGTTGCCAGTGTATAGAAATGCAATTGAATTTGTATGTTAATCTTATACCTTGCAACTTTGCTGATTTGTTTATCATTTATCAGTTCTAACAGTTTTTATGTATGGATTCCTTAGGAGCTTGCTGTAAACAAAATCATGTCATTTGCAAATAGAAATAGTTTTACTCCTTCATTTCCAATGAATGGATGCCTTTTGTTTCTTTTTCTTGCCTAATTGCTCTGGTTAGACCCTACTGTTGAACTGAACTGGTGAGAGGAGATATCATCTTTTATTTTAATAGTATGCTAAGTTATTGTCTTCTTTATCACAATTTAAGATTGGCAGTGGCCTAGTTCACAATGTAGTAAATAGCTGATGTTCAATACAAATATCTTAAATGAAAAACAAAATTTTAAAAAATCAAAAGATGCAAATAACTGAAGTTTTAGAAAATGTAGTTATCTCACTATGCTGTACACCTGAAATCAATGTAATATTAAATGTCAAAAAAATAAAAAGTAAATAAATAAAAATTGGGGAGGAAAAAAACAAGATGTAGTTATCATTTGTTAGAAATAAAAGAATATGGACTGGGCCAGCCGAGTGGTGCATTGGTTAAGAGGTGGCTTGGGATGCCAGAGGGCCCCGGTTCAGATCCCACATATGAGGGCCAGTGACACCGCCCTCTACAGCTAAAATGCTGAACAACAGCTCAACCTGGAGCTGGGCTGCCGTCAGCCGCCAGCAACAGCTAGGCTGCAGCCCCTGCTACAGTGGGTTGCCATGGGCTACGGCGTGTAGCCAGCAGCCAGCGTGAGTGGCCAGCAGCCAGCGTGAGCAGCCGTCCAGAAGCCGCTGACTGATCTGCCTTGCCCAGGAAGAGCACAATGATGGTGTCAACTTGGGCCAGTGAAGCAACGTCCTCCACAACTAGACTGAAGAACAAAAGGATAGCAACTTGTCTATTCCCCTTCCCCCAATTCCCCAATAAATATCTTTAAAATATATATATATATATATGGACTGGATCTTGAAGGATGAGTTGGATTTTGACAAGGTAAGATACATTCTAGGCAGAGAAAACTGTAAGCAAAGACATTGAGGGAGAAAGGCATGGGGCATAATTATGAACAGTAGATGTAACTAAATTTTTTACAGATCAGAGAAAATAAAGGTCTATCCTTCTTATTATGAATTTAGTTATTAAAATACCAAGAAGATAATACAGATCAGTTAAACCAAGAAATTTTCATATTTAGTGTTAGGACAATTATAGTTAATACCACATTGAGAAATATTCTGTAATATGTTCAGGACAGGGAAATTTTCCCATTGATTTCACAAAGTATTATTTTTTTTTTTAGTGTGATGATTAACCAACAAATAATGATGAACTATGGGGAAAATGTCAATTTCATCCAATCGCAGCGTAACTTTGGAACAGGACAGAACGTTGCATCTTTACACCGGCAATGAACACAGCTCATAAGCCATAAGAAACGGCTCTCTTCTATAGAATCTTATTGTGTTTTAGTACCAGTTTTACAAAAGAAAAATTCTTTCTCTGCTCCAGTTATGGCAGAGGAAAACTGCTAATCTCTGATGCGAAAAGTCACAGGTTGGCCTGCTGGGATTGGACACCAGCCATTCATGCTCTCACTTATGTGTTCAAGTGTGGCACCAATTCAAACAATTTGAAGAGCTCGGCGCCACGTAAAAGGCAGCGGTTCAGTTAAGACCCACCTTGATTATGTGTGTTTGGTTATTCCAAATAAATTTCTTATGAAGAGATTTCATTAGTGACATGCGCCTTTTAAATGATATCTAAAATATAATTAATCTAAAAATACTAGTAAAAGTATAGAAGTGTTGACAAGTTTCTTTAGCATGAAACCTACAATTTTTATCAAAATACACCAATCAGTGCTTTTCCCTCCCTCAGTAAGTAATTCAGACTCAGTGTGGAGTGGGAATAAAAGTCCTTGTACACTGATATAATTAATACCTAAATTAAGGCTTGCTCCCTTTCAAGGAACTCATGGTTCCGTCTAGGATAAACATTACTTGAAGTGGTCACACTTTAAAGAACCCATTTGTTGGGACATGCTGAGGACATGGATACGGATATCTTTGTCTATTTCACCTCATTCTCTCCCATACCTCACAACAGCTTATTGGTTTTAATGACTTAACTTTATTCTGATATTTTTTAATGTTAGAAAGTAAAATGTCTTGAGAGCTCATAAATAAATCCAACTTTCCCATAAAAGGGTAGATTCTTCTACAGATTCCTCTGAAGGGCCCATGAAGTCATTTCAGTTGAAAAGTATAAATTAATAGAAACATTAAATTCCAGCTTGAACAAAAGTAAGTCGCTGCCATTTTTTTTGAAACAGACATTTTAGGTTCAGTGTTCCTCAGAGCTTGGAGGGGGGAAGTACTGCCTCTTAAGTGGTCTCTGCATTCTCTGGAGTCAGATACAGTGGCGCTGTTACTTAAACAAGGACTTGGACTTGGTTCTTAACTGTGTAGCACAGCAGATCCCCTTGCCACTAGGCCAAGTGCTCACCATGAAGTTCCATGCA
>NW_017732327.1:407564-416352 GCF_001890085.2 Hipposideros armiger | reverse complement strand
AGAAGAGCAACCCACAAGAACTCATCCTACTATGCTTTGAGTTGAATCCAAGTGAAGAAGTCACTCAGGGACATGATGGCACAATGGACAGAGGCATTAATTACATTCTCTGACGGGGCTCCCCTCAGCCATGCATCTTAAATGTCCATCACGTGGAATGAGTCACCACGGCAGTGCCCACGCTAGGCAGACTCATTTAGGCACGCAGTGATCCCTGTCCCTTAGTTCAGTTCCCCTATATGATTTGGGAGTTTTCAAAGTCCCAGTTAAAGAAACTGACAGTGGGCAGAAGGTATAATGCCTTCTCTTTATGAACAAATCTGACTTTAAAGAACCCCTATGCCAAATGAAAAAAGCCAAATGTAAAGCAGTATATTCTATATGATTCCATCTACATAAAATTCTAGAACAACAACAAAAAAAACCCTAATCTGTAATACCCAGAAGTACATCAGTTGTTGCCTGAGGCTACAGTAGGGGGATGCAGGGTAAGTTTGTCTGCAAAGGAAAATCAGAAAATTTGGGGACTAGGGTAATTAGAAGTATTGTATAACTTGACCGTAGCAGTGGTAACTGCTACGTATATATTTCTCAATACTCATTGACTTGTACATTTAAGGTGAGTGTATTTTATTATATGCTAATTATACCTCAAAACATTTGTTTAAAGGTTAAAAAAAAAAACAAGCAACTCAAAAGGCCTCCAGTTTTGTACTAGTAATTCTAGAGTCAAGAAGTAGGACTTGATGAGAAAGAAATTCATGCAATGGATTCACTCTAAGGATTGAAACTTAAAAATGTGAGAACTCAGCTCCTCATCATCTTCAGAAAGCATTTCTGACTCATTGTGGAAAGCCATTTTTTGGCTGATTCCCTTATGTATGTTTTTCATTGATGTTTCATATCTTTAGGTGCATGGTAAAATGGTTAAGAGAGTGAAGTTTTCTTTTGACCACCAACCAGCTCCACTTTCAGCATCACTTTCCCCAATCTGTCTCCTCCCGGGAGACCCATTCTGTCCTCTGGCTGGCTGTAGGGCTACATCCCTAAGAAGAGATAGGCAAGTGCCTAGAAATTGCACTTTTCTGTTTTTCTCTTCTCCTTATACCCATACCAAAAGTCGTTACCAATACCATTAATAGTTAATACTTCCTAAACACATATTTCACAGGCATTCTGCTACAGGTGAAGAAACTATTACCATGGAGATTTGGCAACTTCCCTCTCTTCTTTAGTAAGTTGTGGAATCTTGATTCTAGTCCAAATCAGGAGGAGCCCATATCCGTAAGCAATATGTTCTGGTGTTTTAGCCCATTCCATAAGAGCCCTGCTCTGTGCTAAGTGGTATTTACATCAAATAAAGCATGCACACTCCTGTGTTGGTAACTAACTGTGTTACCACACTGAGGCCACACATTTAAAATCCCATCAAGGTCTTTTCCTATAAAAGACTGAATGAAGTATTCTGTGAAAGATGGGTGTGCTCAAGTAATCAAGAGACCCTTTCATTACAAAGCTGAGGTCATGGAAATTTTTTAGGGAGTCAGTTAAGAAAAACCTAAAGGAATCATCAAAACCAATTCACTAAGACTATTTCTCAAAGATTTAAAAGATAGTCTGTTTCCACATCAAGAAATGACATCTATGTATTAGTTGTCAGTTCAATTTTTAAACAAAATAAATATCTTAATTAACTATTTTTTCCTTCCATAAAACCCAAGTCAATAGAGAAAAATATCCTAGAGGACATTTTCCGGCATTCTTTTTTTTTTTTTTAATTTATCAACACTCTGCCAACAACAAATTAAAAGTAATAATGTTGGTAAAATATTCCAACTATAATATGACTAGTTTTAAGAAGGTCTGGGAATTCATTATGTTCCTTCACCTTGAATTTTTATATCTCAGAAACTGAGATTTTCCTTTCAAAGAGATATTTTATAAATACAAATGTGACAAGTTAATAGTTATTTGAATCAAAATGACCTTTGCTCAACACCCTTCTCCCTAATCATCTATAACAATTTTCAAACACTTTCACATATGTTTGGCTGGGATCCACAGCTGCTATAACAGATTCATTTTAAAAAGTACAGTAGATTAGAGTCAAAGAGAAAGTTAAATATATGGAATATTCCTTAAAATATGTATGTATGTATGTATGTATGTATGTATATATATATACATGATATATAATATATAATGTATCTATTATAAATATGATATATAATAGATTGATAGATAGATAGATAGTCTGGACTTGCCATCTCCAGATGTAATTGTCCAAGGCATAGGAAAACACAGAGATTTATTGATTGATTAGGAAATCAGGGGTGTGTATAAAGCTTATCAGTAAGTATCTGTAAGACATAGGCACTGAGTATGCTTTAGTATACATGCTGCAAAAGAAAGCTTTGATGAGCACATGAAAAGACACTCAACACCATTAATCACTAGGGAAATGTAACCAAAACCACAATAATATACCACTTCACATCTACAAAAGGATATAATAAAATAATATAATAAAATAAAATAAAAACAGAAATAACAAGTGTTGGCAAGGATACTAAGAAACTGCAATCCACATGCATTGTGGTAGGAATGTAAATGTTGCCATCCCTCAGGAAAACAGTTTAGTGGTTTTCCTAAAGGTTAAATATAAAACTACTATATGACTCAGAAATCCCACTCCTAGGTAGATATCTAAAATAAGTGAAAGCAGGAACTTGGGCAGATCACCAATGCCACAGTAGCATTAGTCACAATAGCCAAAAGGTGGAAAACATTCCAAGTGTTAAAGTGTCAGTCAACAGATGGATGGATAAACCAAATATGGTACATACATGTACACACACACACACACACACACACACACACAGTGGAATATTCTTCAGCTACAAAAAGGAATTAAATTTTGGTACATGCTATAGCATGGATGGGCCATAAAGCAGGCTTAGTGAAATAAGCCAGATGAAAAAGGGCAAATGCTGTTCACAGAACAGACAAAGTCATACAGACAGGAAGTAGAATAGAGGTACCAGAGGCTGGGGCAGACAGGTGAAGGGGTGTTATTGTTTGAAGGGTACAGAGTTTATGGGAGATGATAAAACGTTTTGAGTACATGGAGTAGTGATGGTTACACAACACAGTGAATATACTTAATGTCACTGAATCTTACAAATGGTTAAAATAATAAACAGTATGTTCTGTATACTTTACAACACTAATAATAATAATTTTAAAAAAGAAAGCTGCAATCACCTCTAGATTCTTCTTCACTCACATGTGGTTCAGGGCCTTTCTCCACAGAAACAATTACTTGGAAAATTAACTGTTGTTACATATATGATAAGAAAGGGTTATTTTTAATATCTAGATATAATATAGTTTAGTAGAAGGAATCTGAGTTTAAATCACAAAACGGGTGCTCCACCAACAGCGCGCCATTTTCTATTTGTTTCCTATCAGTTGATTTCATCTCCTAAACTAGATAATAAGGTCATTTTGAAAAGACATCATGTCTGTCCCTCCCCAGATGCTTCACTGTATCATTATGCACAAGGAGGGTATTCAGTAACTGAGAGTGATTTTAACTTCAGTCTTTCCATCTGAAACACAACTAGACAGAAAATCTGCGAGCAGGAAAGAATGAAGTCAGTTGGAAACTAAGACAAATACTGTTTCATTTTGTTTTCAGTTTATTCTAATGGCAGCAAATCAAATTAAAGTAATTACTGATGTATACTTAGGCACACACACAAAAAGACAATAAATACATGGAACTCAAAGCACTGGCACACATCTGAGTATTTTACTGCACTCAGTATTTCTTCGAAGTCGTAGAAAGTGGCATGTGCTTGATATAAAGAGTCATGAGTTTTTCATTGAAGTCCATCAATGAGTTTAACCCCATACAAAAGAATAGGCTCTAAATAAGTAATTGATTTTGTTTGCCTCAATCTCCCCATCTGGAAAGTACAATACCTCCTTCATACACTTTACAAGCTTGTGTTACAAAATTACATTAATTTATAATTGCAACAAATTTTTACAAAAGAGCTTGCTCCCATCCCCCCCTTTTACAGATAAATCAGGCTGGGAGAGAGTTCACCACATTCTCAAAATCGCCTAGCTGGTTAAGGATAGAGCCAGGGCTATGTTTTAAGAAGAGTTATTCTGTGTCATTATAACCTCACATGACTGTGGTTTGAAATAAAAAAGAAATCTGTTTGAAATGTATAAAATATACATAAAGGTTTACTATAGATTTATGTGGATAGCCTATTGTATGCTCTATACATCCTCAGTATATTACCATAGAGGCAAAATAGGAACTGATGTAGTTTTTAGTCTATACCATCCAGAATAAAGAATGGTAATTGAAATGCACAAGAAAATGACATATTTGATTTGTGGCCATATAGGCTACTGGGCTATGGTTTCTCTTTAATAGTCATCCCAGGAGGATAGTTTAATAGTTCATCTAACTCTTCTTGAATTAATGGCTGCTTTGGGATGGAACAGGGATGTGTGTACACCTTCCCTCGTGCTCTCCGTAGTTGTGATTCATTAGAGGCTCAGGCTGTTGAGACAAAAGAAATTTACCAAAACCCATAGGTGGGGATGCTCATGGTCCACAGCCATGGCCTCAGTCATCTTTATCCTTGTAAACTCCATTAGAGATGTGTGTCTGCATGTCAGATCACGAAAAAGAGCAGGAAAGGGCATACTTGAATTGGTATAATTCCATCACTGCTAAAAGCAGCTTTAAACTAAGGGTCTTTGGGAGCCGGATGAGCGGCTCAGTTGATTAAGAGTTGGCTTGGGAGCACGAGCTCTGAGCAGCAGAGCCACCGGTTCAGTTCCCACATGGGCCAGTGATGCTGCGCCCTCTACAGCTAAGATTGTGAATAGCAGCTCGGCCTGGAGCTGGGCTGCCGTGAGTGGCTGGTGCTGGCATAGGCTGCAGTGGAGCTGCCGTGGGCTGCTGTGAGCTACCGGGAGTGGCTGGCGGCCAGCTGAGCGGCTGGCAGCCGAAGTGAGCTGCCGTCCAATGGCCAGAGACCGGATGCCTCAGCCGGGAAGAGCACAATGATCATAATACCAACATGGGCCAGTGAAGTGACGTCCTCCACAGCTAGACTGAAGAACAAAAGGACAGCAACTTGTCTGTTCCCCTTCCTCGATTCCCCAGTGCTGTTCCCCTCCCCCAATTCCCCAATAAAATCTTTTATAAATAAATAAATAAAATAAGCATCTTTCTGATAGCTGAATAAAAGCCAGGTACAAACATCGAAAAAAGTCATGTTATCCAGTAAGTTTTCCATGACTTCATGGGCAACTTTAATAAGAAATTTTAATTCAGTGATACCAAAATGATATGCTGTTGTTACTAGCACTTTCTCATGCTATGCAGAGAGATGTGCCACAAAATATCTACCATCTATAAGTAAGACTGTATAGCTACATAGAGCAACGATACGAGTCTCTCTTCACAAGATTTTCAAAGAGAGAACAGGATGGCAGCATATTTGATGTCAACTCACAACGGACTACTCAGCATTTTATTCAACAAGCATGTTTGAGCAGCAGCTATGCTGTATACTGATGACCTCCTTTTATTCTGCAGAATAGTCACTAGTCAACGCCATCAGCTAGATCTGAGGAGTCAGACGGAAAGCGTGAGGAAGGTAGTGAAAGTCTCTAATCCCTGCAGAGGGGATTCAGAGAGGCCGTGTGGAGTGGGCAACGTGTGACAGGCCACGTGTCTGTCACATTGTGCCAGAAATCAACACTGGAGACTTTCTCCAACAGTCCTCTGCACCTGATTCCAGAAGCAAAAAAAAAAAAAAAGTACTGATCCAGGGCAGTTGTTTTTCTGGAATATGATAAAAGCTTAGGGAGCAAGTGTTTAAGGCATGGCCCTTAAACAATAAGGATGCTTATATATAAACCTATTTCCGACTACTAGTCTACTAGTCTAGGATGAAACCGTTCTATTCATTTCCTTTCCCACTATTTAACATTGAAACTAAATGGTTTTACAAAAATATATTTCATTTCAATAAGAATGACAGTATGCTGTCATTATTACATGCATAGTTGAGACGAAAGTCAAATTTTGTTCTGAAAAAATCTGAGTAAAAGATTTTTTGTTCCAGTTTCAGTGGCATCTGAGACAAGGTCAAAGGTCACAATCCAGCTCCATCCCTGAATAGTGCTTAGATGTGTTAGCCCAGTGTATATGTAGTTTCGGGAATGAAAGCAAGCTTGTGTGTTTCTCGGCCCATACTAATGGATAGTCTTTATGAAAACTAGAACTTGCTTTAACTGCAAGGAAGTATCTTGAATCCAGGCAAGTACAAAAATCATATTCTCTCCCCTAGCTTTGGAATTTTGGGTTAGATTATATTCCTGGAGTCGCTATGCACTGTTTTAGGTACACCACTATAGGAAATTCACTCATTTAGAAAGACCATGAATGCTACAAACTATGCTCCATTTTTCATCTAAGAAAGCTCCTCTTAGGACTGTGGAAATGTATGATTATTTTAAATTTAAATAGAAAGAATTTTTTTTTTAATGAGTGGCACATGTTTTGCTTTTAGCTTATCCCAATAGCTTAATGCTTTTATAAAATGACCATGTTAAACAACTAACCAACTAACAGGCCCAATCACAAAAGGATCCTGTGAGTACCTATTATTCTAAATCCAAAACTACAGCCGAGACCAAGAGGCCCAGCACATGGTGAGTGCAGTAAAAGCTCTAATGAGCGCCTGCTTTTAGATCAGACAGTGCCAAGAGGGATGAGCTGCATTAATTTTGAGCAGATGAGTCACTCATTAAAACAGTAGAATAACTCCTCTTTATTTTCTGAGGGTGTTTACAGAGCTCCAAAGCTCTATAAAATACAATTATAATTCTCCTCAAAGCAGCAGGAAAAAGAGACCACCTATGTTTCCTCTCTTACTAGGTTGAAATTTGCATGTTTAGTTTCCCACCATGCCTCTAAGAAAACTATTTCCAGGAACGAAGACTTTGAACAGGAATTTCTTTTTGCCCCCTTCAGGGATAGAACTGACAGAGGAGCTCTTCGACTTTTTCCTCTTGATGTCTCCAATGGCAGGAAAATTACCATCAGTTTGTCTGTAGCATGAAAACTGGATGAAAGATAGAAAGCTTGGAGAAAAAGTGCATGCTTAGCCCAACATCCACGCTTCCCTTGCACAGGGCTCAGGGACTGTAAAATATGTCGTACTCGAGAGAAGTGGTCACAGAGTGCAGGAGGTTAGGTTGAATGCTGCGTAACACTTTTGAACTTTGTTCTGATTAAATATATCACTGGAGTCCAAGTGAGATACTTAGTAAGCTTGAAAGCTTAAAGCTATCAGTGAGAAAGAAAAAACATAGACCATCATCACACGTTAAATACACCTACATGGAACTTCCATCCAATGACTGCCCACACAAAACCACAGAAGTCTGCTTATCCTTGCCAGTTCATCTGGTCAATTCAGGGATGTAGCCTGAATCTCTACGTAATCTAGCCCAACAAGGAGTAGAACCACGGCTCTCTAAGCAACAACATGGTCTGTCTGCCAAGACGCAGAGACAAACAATATTTTTACTCTTTCCGCCTCCAATGATTTAAATAGAGGGCTCCTAATTTTGCCTGTCTCACTACGAATTGATTTTGCTTTTATAATCCTTTCCCAGCCATTAATGAAATTGTCAGATTTCATTTCTTTGCTTTATTAAACTAATACATCAATCTGTACCAGTTCCACATATTGACGTATTCGTCCAAAGCATTAGAGGGCAGATGTCTCCCCGTATCTGCATTTTCGCTTTCCTGTTTCAGATACCCGTGGTCAAACATGACCTCAAAGTATTAAATGGATAATTACAGAAATAAACAGTTCATAAGTTGTAAATTGTGTGCTGTTCTGAGTAGCGTAATGAAATCTTTGCCATCCTGCTCCAGATGTAAATCATCCCTTTGTCCAGCTTACCCACCCTATAGACTCATCCAATACCCACCCGTCAGTCACTTAGTAACTGAGTCCATTTTCAGATCACTGTCGAGGTATCTCAGTGCTTGTGTTCAAGTCACCCTTACTTTACTTAATAATGGCCCCAACGTGCAAGAGAGAAGATGTAAAGTGCTTCCTGTAGGTGAAAGATGAAAGCTCCTGACTTAATAAGAAAAAAAATATATATGCTGAGGTTGCTAAGATCTACGTCAAGAACATATCTATCCATGAAATTGTGAAGAAGGAAAAAGAAATTCATGCTAGTTTTGCTCTTGTATCTCAAACTGAAAAAGTTACAACAACAGTGAGTGATAACTGCTTCGTTAAGATGGAAAAGGCAGAATTTGGGGGTTGAAGACATGGACAGAAAACCTGTTCCAAATGATGGCAGGGTGTTACTCCAGAAAGCACTGAGCCTGTACGAAGACTTCAGTAAGGTCCCCTGAAACAAGTGAAACCAAACCATTTACTGCAAGTGAGGGATGGTTACATAGATTCAGGAGTAGGTTTGAACTAAAAAAGATAAAAATTACTGGATAGAGAGATAGACCACAGTCACATAACTTTTATTACAGTATATTGTTAAAATTGTTCTATTGTAGTATTAGTTATTGTTGTTACTTCTTACTGTGCCTAATTTATAAATTCCATCATAGGTATGTATGTATAGGAAAAAACAGTGTATGTACCATCGGCAGTTTCAGGCATCTAGTGGGGGTCTTATAACGTATCCCTCATGGATGGGGGGG
>NW_017732327.1:400699-402879 GCF_001890085.2 Hipposideros armiger | reverse complement strand
TTCCAATACAGTTATTTGTTTACTGGCTAAAAACTCCCTCACAGACAGTGCCGTGTGAGCTGGTGCATTGTCGTGATGCAAGAGCCATGAGTTGTTGGGGGGAAAGTGCAGGTCGTCTCACTTTTTCATGCAGCCTTTTCAGCACTTCCAAATAGTCAACTTGGTTAACTGTTTGTCCAGTTGGTACAAATTCATAAGGAATAATCCCTCTGATATTAAAAAAGGTTAGCAACATCATTTCAACAAGTTCGCGAACTTAATTGTCAGACCGCGTATGAGCGTGAGGGAGCCCACATTCATATAACTTGTTACAATATATTGTTATAATTGTTCTATTTCTTATTATTATTATTATTATTAATCTCTTACTGTGCCTAATTTATAAATTGAATGTTATCATAGATATTTACATATAGGGAAAACATAATATATAGAAGACTTGCTATTACGGTAGGTTATAGGCATTCACTGGGGGTCGTGGAACGTATTCCTCTCAGATAAGGGGGGGGCTGCTGTATTTCAGTGTGGTTTATGGAATAAGGTGACAGTACAACTAGTGATATGTGAACCTTGCTTGATACTTATTTTTCACCTTTCTTGAGTTTTACTGCAACTAAGAGGGAAAAGCATAAACTTATTTTAGTTGCTATATAACAGAACTAGTGCTCAAGCAAAATAAAAATTTAAATATAATCTTCTATGCCTTTAATTTTAATACACACATTTTTAACCAGGAAATGGTTCAAATTGTTTTGCGGTGGGGCAGCAAAGGTCAGCGGCAGCAGCTTTGGTCAGTACCATGTAAGTCTAGGATCAAATGGTGAGGGCATGGAGGGTAGTAGGATCCTTGCAGGTGACAGGCTAGTGTGGTCACCAGGACCAGTGGACCACAGAAAGAAGGGCCTTGCATTCAAACTCAGGGATTTTACTTCGTCATTTAGGCCAGAGGGGATTTGGGGTTTGTATTTTAGAAAATTGGTTAATAAACCAACTTAATGCAGTATGTCCAAATAAGTAGTCAATAGTTATTCAATTACCTAAAACAGGTTAATGGTCTGGTGTATATAGGAAATGGCTTAATTTGGCCCCATGGGGAAACTGTGTTTATAATGTGATAAGATCAACTACTGAAGAAAGACTTTATATTGCAACACTGTTGTGGTTTTTTTTCTGATACACTTACTGCATTGATTGCTTTTCCTCATAAGAAAAAAGACAAAAATCTAAAAGGCATGCCAAAAATTAACATAATTTTCTTTTATAATTCCATGATGACAATGACTTTAGTGATGGTTTGAGAGATTCAATTTAAGCCCAATAAAATGAACATTTTCATGCCCATCTAGCACTATCTATACCCAATTGCATGAAAGGCATAGAAGGAGCACAGAGTATGTCATTGCTCAGGGACCCTGCCTCCAGAATAGCTGATAGGCACTAGCAGTTCCTCGTGAGCTGGGTATAGTTCATTTCTAAGGCCTTTGACCTTCCTCTAATCAGAACTGTAATAAATTAATCATCTTATTATATAGCATGATCTTCACACAACAGCATAAGTTATACACCAATGTTGGCTTAGAACCCGGTAAATCCATATGTTCTTGCAAAAAATATTAACTAACAGCATATCATGCATTAAAGAAAATTATAGGCACTGTAGACAGTGAACAGACCACAGACCGTACAAAAAAATACCTGCTTTCATGGAGCTTACATAAGTGAGGGGATGGAGAGAGAAACAAATAAATAGGATACAAACACACACACACACACACACACACACACACACACACACACACACACAATGTGCACACCACGGCCTGACAATTCTTGTAAGTTCCCCAACTTTGTTGCTACAATGTTGCTAACCTTTTTTTGATATCAGAGAAATTATTCATTATGAATTTGTACCAACTACAAAAACAGTTAACCAAGTTTACTATTTGGAAGTGCTGAAAAGGCTACCTGAAAAAGTTAGATGACCTGAACTTTTCACCAACAATTTATGACTCTTGCATCATGACAATGCACCAGCTCACACAGCACTGTCTGTGAGGGAGTTTTTAGCCAGCAAACAAATCACTGTATTGGAACACCCTCCCTACTCACCTGATCTGGCCCCCAATGACTTCTTTCTTTACCCAAAGATAAAGGAAATAATGAAAGGAAGACATTTTGAT
>NW_017732327.1:396226-400059 GCF_001890085.2 Hipposideros armiger | reverse complement strand
GTTGTTTCTCTGAACTAACAGGAAGTCTATATTGTGCAATATGCTGATTAGCAAATACTTTGATTGTTTTCAATGACTGAGCTAAAATAGATGTGGGTTTATGTCCAGTTCCCCCACTCATCTCATCTCTCAGTCATTCTGTCT
Organism: Hipposideros armiger; assembly: GCF_001890085.2. Taxonomy (NCBI): domain Eukaryota; kingdom Metazoa; phylum Chordata; class Mammalia; order Chiroptera; family Hipposideridae; genus Hipposideros; species Hipposideros armiger. The sequence continues at coordinate 399,915 of NW_017732327.1, read as the reverse complement.
CTCGGTCTTTCCCTCTCTGCCCCTCTCCCTTTCTCAGTTCCTTTCCCTGCTCTACGCCCACTGTCTCCAAGAACTTGGCTTTGCTGAACATATGAGAATACGTAATTGACTGACAGTCCCTGAGCCAATCAGGATAAAATGTGGAAGGAATACATGTAAGTTTCCCTTTGGTATCGCAGACATCACTTTTGTCACTTTCTTCCCACCTCCTTCTTCTCTCTTTGTCCTCTCCACCACTCTAACCTCCTGCTCCTTCTTTAATCTTGATCTCAGATTAAAAATAGCCACTCTTTCTTTGCAGCTCCATCCAATGACAAGGGGAGTCTATTTCCCCACACCTTGAATCTGGGCCACTGTTGTGACTTTCATGGAAATAATATATTGTAATTTCCAAGAGTCCTTATTCTCACCCTCTTAAAACCCTGAGGTCATCATGCTCTGAAAAAGCCTGGTCTGGCTTCCTTGAGGGTGAAAGGCCACACATGCAAGAGGTCCAGCCACCCCAGCTGACCCTCTACCTGAAGAATCGGCGTGACAGAGTGCAGGCAAAACCAGCAGTAGGACCCCCACACCATCCACAGAATCACTAGTAACAATGAATTGTTTGCAAGCCACTAAATTGGAGGGTGGTTTGTTATGGAAAAATACACAACTGATACACTCCGATTTCAGTCTCTCATTTTCTTTCATGCTTCCTATTATTTTTCTCTACAATTTAACATGTCTTGTGATCCCAATGCTATTGACATTAATCTAGTAACAAGAGTTTCCTTGGGTTTATTGCTTTGTACTTAACAAAGGTTTTTAATGATTCACACAGCATTAATCACAAACCCACTAATTCATTTAACTTTACCAAGACAGAATGAAGGCAACCATTACTTTTCCACTTACAGACTAGAAGTAAAATAGGTGTCAATACATGTATATTTATGTCTGTGTGTGCATGCGCACACACACACACTTGATTACAGCAACAAGGATTTTATGTACTAAAATATAGAATATCTTAATCACAGGAGGGGTCTATGGACCCACACGGATGGATGAGTCAGCTTATAAAGAGGAAATTAGAAACTTCTGTAGCCTTCATATTTTTGTATAAGACATTAGAGATAGAATGACATCATTTATAAGAATGGGGGGGATTCGCAAATATTCAAAGGAACAAAATGAAGATAATATTCAATGTTCCATAGTCCTATAGGTAAGCTTTACAATGGGTACAATGAGCAATGAATCTCAGAATTTCCCACAGTAACCTTAACACGAGTTCTGAGGGAGGTGTGTGAAATGCCTTCTCCCAATGGAGGATTGACTATCCCAACCAAAAGGAAACAGATTTTACAGTAGGTTCTCACAATCTCTACTGCTATTTGATTACATGGTATATATGTATTTCATAATGTAATGCTCTAAGTAATCTAGCACCTTCCCCATCTCTCCTCATCTCTTTCAACTCTGGTCTTTAAGGGACCTTGCTCATTCAAAACTCCAGGCCCACTCACAGGACTGTGTCCTGACCACCACCCAAGTCTCTTCCTTAATATCAATGTCTCAGAGGGGCTGTCTCCAATCACCATATCTAATGCTACTCCTCACTCCAGTTCATGTTTTACATATTAATGGGGTTATAAATTTTTACATAGCACAAATCATGAACTTATTATATATTTTTGTTATTTCAATGAAACCAGGGACCTTCCTTTTCTCACTCATTACTCTGACCATAACACCTCGAATACATGAATTTATTGAATGAGTGGACAAATGAATTAGAAAGAGAGCTGGCTGCCTACAGGCTAAAATTAAAGGCATGTATTTCTTCCTGCCACAAACACAATTCAGAATCACTTTCCTTTTCTATCAGAACCAATACTCAGAAAACAAAGCTAAATTTTGACATGACTGCGAAACTATTTTTAAAGGGTATCCACAAAAGAAACATAATTTTTAAAATGCTTTTATATTTTATAAATACAAATTAATAGACTTCACATTTTTAGAGTACATAAAGTTTTTTTTTTCTTTTCCCATTTATGGGTTTTGCTTCTCCTAGGTTCTCTGCCTCTTACGTATCTGCCTTCCTAATTCAGAAAATGAAATGTTTTTATTAAAGAAATAATTTAATCCAAATTTTTTATTAAAGAAAACATAATTTAATCCCTTATTTAATCCATATAGTCTATATGGTTAAAACGTACTTTTGTAATCACCATGTCAGAGCCGGAGACACCTGCCTTCTCCATTAGTAAAGGTAATTGAGACCGAAAGGTGTATAAATGCTGCAATTCAGAATTCCAGCTCAAACCTTTCATCTAAGGCTAAACACTAACGGTTCTGTTTTCCTGTGTCAGCAGATCCACCCACACCGCTTTGAATATGCACCACCCTTCCCCACAGCACACACTGCACTTATGAAGATGTATGATATGATTTGTTTCCCACTGGGAAGAAATGGTTTGTAGGACAAAAAGAGCTGCTATGAGCCAGAAAGCATGCATCTTGCGCAAAACTGAAATGCCTCGCTCCATGAACCACCACAGAGAATCGGTTTTTGTTTTGTTTTTTAAATAATTCACCAGTTTTCCCTACTGCTTAAACTTTAGGGCTTTATTAGCATTTAATGAATAATAATAAAGAATGTCATGTGTTGGGAAAGGTTATAATACTAGGAAGCTTGAATAAAGAAAAAAAAAAGGCATACAATAATGTAACTAAATTGTCCTAAATTGTAATCAGCACAGGAACAGAACAATTTAATCTCAATATTTTTTGTGGTTGTTTGCTAAGTATTATTTGGGTAATGACTAGCAAGAATCAACTTATTTTTAAAGCTAAGAATTCCTATAAGAAATACAAGCCCAAGAAAATGAACATATACTTCCCAATTATAATGCATATTTGATAGAAAAACTGTTAGACATTTGTCTCCAGATATATGTTGCTTCTGAATTTATGTAGATTCTCATAGAGATCAGAGTGGGGGAAAGGAGAAAATAAAGCACCTACAGATAGGTATTTTATCTTCATCTTTATTTTTATGAGACTAGGTATAGTCGTCTCCCCTTATCTGCGTTTTCACTTTCCAAGGTTTCAGTTACCTGGGGTCAACCACAGTCTGAAAAATATTACATGAAAAATTCCAGAAATGAATACTTTACAGGTTTAAGTTGTGCACCCTTCTGAGTAGCATGATGAAACCTCACACTGTCCTGCGCAGGATGCGAGTCATCCCTTTGTCCAGTGTATCCATGCTTCATAAGCTAGTTTAGTCAGTAGCTTTCTTGCTTACAAGGTTGGACAATTAAGTTCATGAACTCATCCTAAAAAAAGTCCTACATACCTCATTGCTGAATACTTTTATGGTCACCTTCAAAGTACTCCCCTTGGGAAACTATGCACCAACTCCAGAGCCTAGTCCACCCTTCAAAGCAATTTTGGAACTCTTTCTGGAATGGCCATCAAATCTGTGTTCATATTACCCTTGATGTCCTGAATGTCATCAAAATGTCTTCCTCTCATTATTTCCTTTATCTTCGGGTAAAGAAAGAAGTCATTGGGGGGCCAGATCAGGTGAGTAGGGAGGATGTTCCAATACAGTTATTTGTTTACTGGCTAAAAACTCCCTCACAGACAGTGCCGTGTGAGCTGGTGCATTGTCGTGATGCAAGAGCCATGAGTTGTTG
>NW_017732327.1:387491-393431 GCF_001890085.2 Hipposideros armiger | reverse complement strand
ACCAACATGGGCCAGTGAAGCGATGTCCTCCACAACTAGACTGAAGAACAAAAGGACAGCAATTTGTCTGTTCCCCTTCCCCGATTCCCCAACGCTGTTCCCTCCCAATTCCCCAATAAAATCTATAAAATAAATAAATAAAAGAACGATGGGCAGGAAGCCCTTGTGGCTAGAGCAGTGGGGCACGGGCCTATAAGACACACGTTCAGAGAGGAAACAGGGGCCCCAGCGGGGAGAACCTGGTTTGCCACTGTAAGGATTTGGGATGTTTCCCCTGAGTGAGGTGAAAAGCCACTGGAAAGTTTTAAGAAGAAGAAAGACGTCAAACATAACTTTTGGAAGAATCACTATGGTGGCTGTATTGAAAATAGGCTGTGGGCACAGGGCAGAAGCAGAAGACTAGTTAGCAGCGTCTATGATCCAGCCGACATGACGACATGATGAGGGGAGCCGCCGGAAAATGGCTGGATTCTGAATATTGGTTGAAGTAGAGATATGCTGGTAGTTTGGAAACCAGCTTGGGGAGAGAAGGGGAGTCAAGTTTTCTGCCCTGAGCAACTGGAAGAATGAACTTGCAATTACCAGGAAGGAAAAGAATTCTAGAAAAGGGGGTCCAGGGAGGAAAAATCAGGCATTCAGTTCTGGTATTAATTTTGAGATGTCCCAAATCTCAGGGGCTTGGAAAGCCAAGTGCTGAACAAAGCCAAGAGAAATAACGAGATATTGGGGATGTCGTGCGTAATAATGAAGCATATAACTGGCCAACAGCCCAACACAGCACAGAAAAAAGTCTGGCTCTCAGCAACCGTAGGAAGGTGTGACTCACATGTGTGGAGCAGTACTTAGTAAGGAGAAAAGCACCATCACCTGATACTTCCCAAGAGCGGAAGGATGTGTTTAGCCAGACATACACAGCATAGAAGAACCATCATCATAAAAAAATTAGTTGAGGATCCTGAGTATAGCTATTAGAGGGAAGAAACTCTGGCTATATTATTTGGAAATTTTTTCCCAAGTTTTTCCAAGAAATATGGTTCCCTTAATCTGTACCTTAATACTACTTTAGCACTGCACTCACCATATTCCATTTTATATTTAAATATGTGTTTATGTCCCTGTTTTCTGGGTTTTGTTCATTTCCAGCATCTGACATGGAGTGTGACGCCTTGTAGATACAAGATAAAGGCCGACTACATAGAATTCATGTAAGTAATTTAGGAGGTTACACACCCTTATGGAAAGACCACAGATGTAAACACTATTTATGTTACTAATACTTTAAAATGGAAACGTTTATCAAATATAAGCTTTAACAACAACAACAACAACAACAAAAGGATCTGCAACTTTCTTAAGCTGCTCAAAGTTCTAGATGCCCAAAGTTCTAACTGCTGGCATATGAATTTTAAATTTTAACATTTCAGAGTGAATTATCCTTAAGCTTCTTNCATTTTATAATTGGATAAAAATGAGGTTTGGGCAAATTTTTAAAATTGCCTAAGGTCCCAAGTTGTGTTTTCTGATGGATTATATTGGGTTGTCGGAAAAGTCATGACATATTTTTTTCTATGTTTTTCGTTGCAAAAACGCGTCATGACTTAGCCAACAACCTAATAGTAGAATTCAGCTTATTGCTCCTTTCATATGTGCGCCTCTTAAGCAATCTATGCAGAAAACTCAGAAGCAGAGATAGATTATCCATACAGCAAAGCCCTAGTATATATTGAAATTACCTATCATCTCAAACAAGTTCATTTGTGTGATTCTCAAACCATAGGCCAATCTTTAGTCCTTCTGGTCATTCCAGGGAGAAATGTGATTTGTATCTTCAGGATGTTATTAATCTATGTCGGCCTTAACAGCCCCCTTTTTGAGGCATTGGTTTTGCTTTAATGTCTACTGTTATGATATAAGTATTGTTTTAATTTAGTCATTGTACACTTTAAAGGATGTGTCTACAACCTAGTGAAGCTGAAGGTTCTTGTTCCTTTCGTTTGGGAAATAGCGTTTTTCACCTCTGAGTGGGAAAAAAGTCTATATATTTCATCATACTATTAGGATATAAATAGAAGCAAGGGTTTGGTTCCAGGACTTGAAAATAAATGAATATTCTTATATCCAATCAGTTGGAAAAGCTCCAGGCTATGAGTGAAAGAGATGATAAACAAATTTTCCATATGCTTCTAATTTTAAGTTAAAATTGAGGTCACATTGAACTGGTGGAAGTCACAACCAATTTAGTTCCTTTGATCTCAAATTGGGAAATATACACTTCATATCTTCTTTATACCAAATAAATGCTTTTCAGACAAAATGAAGACTGTAACTACATAGAAACTAGCAGAACCGTATGGCAGACACCATGTGTAACTGTTTTCAAATGCAAGATAAGTTGATTTGGAACAGATTGATTTTTCCCTTTGCACATATAGATGTTTCTATTAGAATCACAATTAAATGGAACCCTCATTTAGACCCGATTGGACCGCTACCTATCATGTGAAATCATGTGAAACAAATCACTCTAACTCCCATTTAGGTTTCCATATCTACGGAGCGAGTGTAATTTACTTGCTCTGACCAACTCATAAATCCTAAAAATTAAATGATTTGCCCAANCCACCCCACCCCCACTACTGGCTATGCCCAACTATTTGGGTCTGCTTCTATTTGAAAAGTGTTAAATGTTCTCCAAGTAATTTGCGATTGTTTATGCTGTTTAAGCAGTATTGGTGTTGGGTTTTTTTCCCCAAAAATAAAGTTCTGACACAACATCTCTAGCTCAGGAAATGTGTTTGATACAAAAAGTGAAATGTACTTTAAGTATATTCTATTTCCACACATCACAAAATAAGAAGTAAAATACACATCTAGTTTAAAATATGGGCTGTTGCATAACTTGTTAGGCAAGTGTGCTCCTGAAATCTATGTCTCATCATACTTAAAAGTGGACCAAGTTGGGCTCTGGGATTCTTTCTCCCTGGTCCACTCTGACACCTCCCCTCTCAGCATCCTCCGGAGACCTCCTGCAACCATATTTTTGTTCTCTTATTACCTAGTTTTGAAAACTGAAGTCAGAAAAGGATTTCAGACAGCCATTCACATCATTTAAAGCACCTTCCATATGCCAGCTACTGTGATGACTGCTATAGTTTTCTCATTTCTTTTATACACCAACTCTGAAGTTAACTACTGTTACCTTATTCTCCGGAAGAGAAAATTGAGGACCTTAGAATATAAATAACTTGCCTATGGCTACTCAGACAGCCACCAACAAGGGTCAATCCCAGCTCTGTCTGAACCTAAAGACTCTGTTTTTCATTAGATGGTAAACTGCCTAAAGCATCTCCTAACCAAACATTTTGTCATGTTAACCCATTCATTAGCAAAATCTTAAACCAATAAATAAAGCCACATGGTGGAATTTCAGACACTCACCAGGTAATGGGAATACATATTTTGAGGGAAAGTTTCTGAATTTATAAAGTTTGCAGGCAACTTTGTATACATGTGTGTACACACACACACACACACACACACACACACACACACACACACACCCCAAAAAACAAATCCTGAACTTGCTACAATATTTTCTACCATGATAGAGGGATTCATTTCATACTCTGAGGGCTAATGACACCCAAACATTCTTGGGGCTATATGCCTTCTGCACATATTTACACAGAGCTCTGATTTCCTTTGTTAATTAATGCACATCCCTCATGTCAACATTTATCACACCAGGTGACAATCTAGTAAAAGGTCTCAATCTCATGTGATTCATTTCTCATGTCACAGGAAAAATAAACCTTCATGTACTTATTAGGATATTTTACCTGTATTGTTATATAAAACATTGTATGGTTATATAAAATATGTTTAATTTCTTTCATCAGATAGAAACACATTTAATACGTCTTTGCTATATTTGGAGTTGTGTTAAATATAGTTTCTATAAATCAATTAAAGAAATTGAGTACACAATTTGTGCCATTCTGAAGGACATTTGTATACATTATTTAGAAGTTTTGATAAACTTTGACCCATACTTATTGTGCTAACCAACAGTAATTACAGATTAATTCTAATATAGCCTTTCATTAATCCATATTAATTAGAAGGGGTCACCATTAAGTGAATCCACAGAAATGGCTATAGGCAAAAAAATGTCAAACTTCCTGATTTAGAACCCTCGGAAGAGCAAGGGGCTAAAATGCTACCTGATCAGATCAAACCTCTACTGATTTATAGTTTTAACTGGATAAAAAAAGAAAAGGATAAAGAAGAAGAGTAGCAATTTTTTAAAAATGTATCTATGAATTCATTTACTAAAATATCAACTAATTCATTCAGAACATTCAGAAGATGTTAAGATCCATGTCTCTGTGGCTTGGTAGTGATCTAATTCTTCTGTGCCCTTCTCTTCCATAAAATGATGCCAATAATAATACCCCCTTCAAGTGTGTTTTCAAAAACATTGTATCAATTAAGGGTTTAGCTCTACATCTGGTACACAGTAGATGTTCCATAAGTTTAGCATTATAATTATTATTATTATTATTTTACTATTATTATTTTGCAGTCATAAACTAGATTCTCCAATTGGTTGGCTGATTAAAAACTTATCTGCCTGTAGACAAAGGGCATTTAAATTTTTAAAAATACCCTCTAGGAAGGCTGGTCCATCTTCCTGGTGCATTGCTGATTGTTGGTTTTTTTCGTTTTCTTTTTGAGACTCTCTCATAGATGGAATGGCCATTAAAAAGACAAGCACATTTCTTTTGTCTTCACCTCCTCAGGAATAGATGTTACATTAATACAAAAGCATATTATCCACAATACAAAAACTAACATTTGATTTACTGGTGCTTTTAAGTCCTACCAAAAGAATCATTTTAACCATTCTGTAATAATGCATATTTATTAAAAATTAATATAGCATTTGAAATTCATGAACATTTTAAGGATAATTCCAGTTATCCAGATCAATGGCTAATTAAACATTGAAGGACTTCCCAAGATAATCCTAAAGTGTATGACTCTAGCCTGAACCAACAGATAGGACATTTCATGGTTAGTAGCCTGGTGTAGTCAGGGTGTGAAATATAGACCATATTTTATGGTCTATATCTACACTCAGCAAAATCATAACAGGGTCTTTCCAATACCTAGACCAGTCTTCAGTAGGGGATATTTACAGGAGTTGGGGTAGAATGAACTCAGCTGGAGAGAAGGAAGCAGAAAAATGCATTTTATTTTATTTTATTTTATTTTATTATTTTGTTTTATTGTTAGTTTCAGGTGTACAGAACAATGCAATAGTTATCCTTTCCACCCTTCACACAGAAACAACCCCCCTCTGTCTTGTTAGAGAGACCACTTCATAGTTGGTGTAGAGGCCTGACAAATGCATTTTAGAAGTTACTCCAGTGATTCTAATGGGCAATCTCAAACCCTCAATCATGTTACTCCCAGGGCAGGTAAGAACTATTAGATTTCAAAGGAGTCTGATAATCATCACCACTCTCCCTCACCTGAGTTCTGAACTGGGAACTAAGACCTAACCTCACCTTTATAATTGATAAAACTGAAATTGGAAAATATGGCTGGTACCTGTGAGCAAATGGGCTTTGTCCTACTGATCCCAGAACCACATGGACTAACTATGTCCTCACTTGACAGACATCACTAGAACACTCTAAGCCTCCGCCCTTTAAGAGGGTTTTTGGCACAACTGGGAATGGGGCTGAAAACTCTAAAGGGTCATCTCATCCTCATTTCTCCTTCCAGTCTGGTCAAGCAGAAAAGTCCCACCACCTCCCCTGGGAGGAGTGAGATAGGAAGGAGTAACCTAAAACCTCGGCATACAACCAAAAAGCACGGTGAGTTTAAATGCTATAACTAAAATATATCTGACTCTGACTTTTGAAGCAGATA
>NW_017732327.1:380612-384951 GCF_001890085.2 Hipposideros armiger | reverse complement strand
GTTATAATGTTTTTGATACACTGACACAATAGCATCTTTGAGGGGTTTCCTATTTTTAAATATATGTAGCAATGCCTTCTCTGCTAACCTGCTGAGGGGATTGGAAACAATGTAAGTAAAACACCTAGCATTGTGTTAGACACTGGGTAGACCCTCATACATAGTGCCCAATAATTTTAGTGCCTAACAATAATACTCAAAATAAGTGGCATGAAAAAAACTGCACTCTTCATGGAATAGTAAACAGGTGCATCGTCATTACTATGAAGTAGGCTGCTAATAGAGGACTAGCTGATTGAGGTTTTTTTTTTGAATGAGTAAGCAAAGAGGTTTAAGTGCACTAAAGCTAATACTAATAATTTCAGAGGTGAATCAAAGGCTTTTCTAAAACCACACATCAAATGAAGGGTGTATGTGGCCAGGAGTCGGGAAGGTGTATTCAGTCAGATGTGTATGAGGTGGTGGATAAAGAACTCAGGGGAACGCCCGTCTAGCTTACAGCTGGCAGAGATAGCATCTCAATGACGGAGCCGAAAAGGCTCTTGAGAGACCATGCAGCACAACTCACAGAGGAGTAGGCATTCCCCTGTACTCACAGGCCCCACATAAGGAGCCACGTTGCCCTTTTCAAGCCTGGCACTGACATTTAAAAAGGCTGCCGATTTTATGTTTTGTTTCCTTTGACAAATTCAGTCATCTGATTGGACACTTTTCCCCACACAGTCAATATTTGAGCAGGTTTTCAACACTGCTCCTAAATGTGATTGCAGTTCCACTTATTACTGTGTTAGCCACAGCTGATCCGCGCTCCACAGTGGCGCCTGATTGACCCACTGATTGATCTGTTGCTGTCCTCATCACAAGCGCTGCCATCTACTTGATTCTTCTGGTCCAAACCCACCTTCCTATCTTGGCTACGAAAGGGGCCCCGAAGAATGGTTCACAAGAAGCCCCAGACTGGACACACAGACACTCCCTGGCTTCCTNGCCGGCCCCCTCACAAACTTTCTTATCTTCCATTGTTCCCTATGGCAATGAAGGGTGCCATGATTCATCTCTATACCAGAAACATAACTGCATTTCTGAAGCCTCTCTCCACCTATAAAAATATTAAACCAACCATTAAGTCCTCTGAATTATCAAATAAATCCTCCTGACCATCCCCACTGCCACTACCTAATCTGGCAACCACTATCTACTACCTAGATTACTACTCCTAACTATTCCCTCTATTTCTAATTTTGTTCCCTCTACTCCAATCTACACATGGCAGTCATGAAAATCATTGTAAAACGCAAACAAATCATGTCAATTTCCTTAATGAAAACCTCCAATGGCCTCATATTTTCCTCAGAATAAAGTTTAAACTTACTGATTTAGATAAAAGGTCCTTCATGAAATGATTACTCCTTTCTAGTATTATTTCATTTAAGTTTCTTCTTCACATTCAAAGAAATATCCATAATGAACTTCTTAGCAAGATGGCAGAATAGATAAACACTGGCCTGTCCTTCCAGGAACACATTAAAATTACAACTAAATTACAGATCAACCTGGAGAACCATCTGTAGTCTAGCCGAAAAGAAGTCCTATAACTAAAAATATAAACCCAGGCTGAGCTGGGAAGAGGGGCAGAGACATGAGCCTCCACACCTTCATGTGCTGTTGAGAATCAGGAGGACTATCTCAGCCATGGAGTTTCCCTCCCAGAGGAGCAAGAAACCCCAGCCCCTCACACCAGGCTCCCCACCCAGAGTACCAGTGTCTGGAAGATGAGCCTCCACAACATCTGGCTGTGAAAAACAGTGGGGATTCCAACCATCCATGTGGGATGGAAGGCTGTGGGAAACGCAGACATCCTCTTAAACAGCCCACACACAAACTCACTTGCTCGCAGGCACTCACCTTGAGTTCCAGCGGAGGGACAGTGACTCAGGAGACCTTGGAGACATATGGGGGGATGGGCAGACTAAGGTTTGAGGCGTCAGTCTGCTTCAGAGGGAGGACTGGAGGATAGTCAGTATTTTTTTTTTTAATTAGAGAATTGGGGAAAGGGAACAGCATTGGGGAATCAGGGAAGGGAAACAGTCAAGTTGCTTTCCTTTTGTTCTTCAGTCTAGTTGTGGAGGATGTCGCTTCACTGGCCCATGTTGGCATTATCATTGCGCTCTTCCCGGGTAAGGCAGATCAATCACCAGCTCTTGGCAGCTAACGCTGGCTGCCGGCCACTCACGCCGGCTGCCAGCCACTCACGGTAGCTTATGGCACCCCACTGCAGCTCCACTGCAGCCTACGCTGTTGCCAGCAACTCATGGCAGCCCAGCTCCAGGTCAAGCTGTTGTTCACCATTCTAGCTATAGACAGTGCAGCGTCACTGGCCCTCATGTGGGATACGAACCGGGACCCTGCTACTCAGAGCTGGTGTCCTAAGCCAACTCTTAACCAACGTGCCACTCGGCCGGCCTGATAGTCAGCATTTTTCTGGTAAGAGGTCATCCTTCTGTGTGGCCAGCCAGTGGGTGCCATCTTGTTTGTGTTGATCCTGCCCCCCACACGCAAAATCTGAATCTGATTGGTCTGGTGGGCTCCACTGCTCTACCTGAACCAAAAATATAATACAAAAGATCAATGAAACCAAGAGCTGGTTTTTCAAAAAGATAAACAAAATCGACAAACTTTAGCCAGACTCACCAAAGAAAAAGAGAGAGAGGACCCAAATTAATCAAATCAGAAATGAAAGAGGAGAAGTGACAACAGATACCACAGAAATACAGAAAATTGTAAGAAAACACTACGAGCAACTATATGCTAACAAATTTGATAATCTGGAAAAAAATGGATAAATTTCTAGAAGCATACAATCTACCAAGTCTGAGCCAAAATGAAACAGAAACTCTGAACACACTGATTACTACCAAAGAAATTGCATCAGTAATCAATAAGCTTCTAACAAACAAAAGTCCTGGACCAGATGGCTTCACAGCTGAATTTTACAAAACATTCAAAAAAGAATTAATACCTATTCTCCTCAAACTATTCCAAAATATACAGAAGGAGGAAAGGCTCCCAAGCACATTTTTTGACACCATTATTACTACGATCCCAAAATCAGATGAAGATATTACAAAAAAAGAAAACTACAGGCCGATATCCCTAATGAGCATAAATGCAAAAATCCTCAACAAAATACTAGCAAACCGAATGCAGCATCAAATTAAAAAGATCATACACCACGATCAAGTGAGATTCATTCCTGGTAGGCAAGGCTGGTACAGTATCTGCAAATCAATTAACGTAATATATCACATTAACAAAATGAAAAATAAAAATCTTATGATCATATCAATAGATGCAGAAAAAGCATTTGANAACTTGGTGGGACCACTCTCACCACTGGGGTGGCCCACTGCCTCTGTAACATCTTGGAGGAAAACTAATGCTTTCCCATAGTTTCCTTTTTGCCCTTTTTTTTTTTAAAGCAAAACTCCCCTTTTGATTTCTTTCATTTAGCAAACACAGGGACTGACGTAGGTCTTCCATAAAAGCAATGCAGTGTAACTCAAACTTTTGAACAGTGGGAGATATCAGTATAGTGAACTGCATAGTGATGGAGTTAACTAAATACAGGTACCATAAGAAAACCATTTATTTCAGGAAAGCCTTTGGCAAATGCAAATTAAATTATTCTATGAGGTTAAAGTCTCTAATTTTCAAAGATAACACATTTATTTCTTATTTTCCCAACATATCATACTAAATCAACACAGTGTATGCTTATCTCCCAAAAGAAATGGAAAGCATTATGGATTCTACACAAGCAATGAAAATTTTCTAAAATCTCTTTAATTTGACTTCTAAATTCTTAAATCATAAAGATCCAGTTACAGGCCAGTATGTTTTGTTTAATCACAGGTATATTTTATATGCTTACAATCACTTTTCCTCTTTTAAAAATGAGACGGCAAAAGAACCTAATTGTTTCCTGCCTAACTGTGCCACAAAATTCGTCTCAACAATTTTGTGCATTCCAATTTCTAGATGGTAAGATTAGCATACACACTTGACTCTTCAAAGTGTCAAAAACATCTTATAAGGGAGTAAGAATCTGGTTGCCATGTTATGGCTTGCATGCAGTGCAAAGCTTTGAGAAAAAATGGAACAATTACGGGCAGTGGCGTTCAGTCTTTTGGAACCGCAGACAGGAACTTCTGACAATCTGTGACTTACGGTGCTCACCCTGACCGGGTCAGGCTGGCTGGGAGGAACCATCACTCTAATCAAGACAACACAGAGCACATGTAGGCAAAATCACCCATTTTTGTCACCTAACGGGCAATCA
>NW_017732327.1:368810-374297 GCF_001890085.2 Hipposideros armiger | reverse complement strand
TTATTGTCCAGGTTACTTTTTAAAAAAATATTAAGTATTAGGGCCAGTATTTGCCTGAAGAAAACAAATACATTGTTGACTATGATTTTATGTCAAGGGAGGAAATGAGACCAAATGTGCCATATTTGTGTCACACCACAGTGATTTCTGTTTAACTTTCCAGAAAATGGGAGGGCATCGTATACAGGCATTGGTTCAGATAGTAAATGTTGTAGGGTAAAGTTGTAACTTGTTTCAGAGAAAGAAGGGATGCCTTATACAAAAGGAAGATATAAATGTTTATTATTAGAATAAAAGCATTATCCAGCTGACTTTGGCAGTTGTTTTTCAGCAACCTACCTAAAATTTAACCCTTCTCACTTTCTCCTTTGTACCTTAATTATGCATATTTTGTGGTTAAGCAATTAAAACTGGGGACATGCTCATTTCTAAAGAAATATACGTTCTCCTTCTTCTGCAGCTCATTAGAAAATGTCTACCTGAGGAGAACAGTTTTCCCTTGAGGCATCTGGGCTTCTCCAACTACAGGATATCATTAAAATGCAGATTCAAATTCAGGAGGTTGATGGTGAGTCTGCATTGCTAACAAGCACCCAGCTGATGCTGATGTTACTGGTCTAGGGACTATGCTCTCAGTAGTAAAAATTAATACAGGAACATGTGACTAGGGCTTATAAACTGTGATCTAATATTAGGCAATATTTCTTATACATTGCTGGGTAGGGGCAGAGGGGAGGATATATGCCAGCTGTGAAGGAAAAAAATTCACATATACACAGAGCATATTGTTAAAAAAAAAGTCACTTAGCCACTTAATTGCACTTTATAAAATGAGTACACCAAAAACATCAACCTTAATGAGCAGTTATGGGAGCAACTGAAAACCACTTCTGTAATCTAAACCTCAAAACGTTATGTTTTTATAAGCATGGATTTACATGGGGCAAGAAATAGTTTCAGCAGGTTATTTTCATACTGCAGAAATTACATTTTCAGGATGAAATCTGGATAAGCTGTATGTTGTGTATGTATGTGTGTAGCAGAGTGATATCCTCAGACTCTCTGACTCGAACTCGTTCCAGCCTGCTGTGTTCCCATGGCCTTCAGGCTAATAGTTTCTGCTTAGTCTTGCATATGGACATGCTAATCACTAAAGGAATTCTACTAGCAGCTTGAGTTTTACAACAACAGTGCCTTACTAGAAACTACCTCTCTGAAGAGATAAGGGAAATGCATACAAAAATAATGATTGTGTATCAAAGATTTGCAGGAACCTTATGACCAGGCTCACATGAACTAGAGTCAACAGACTAAGAAAAGGAAGCCTCACAATCTTTCTCTGCCAACATACAGATGTCTGCGGTCCTCAGTCACCTCTTCCCCTCCTGTTTCCCCCTTCCCTTGACATAAAAGAAAGCTGAATTCTGTACTTTCTTAAGATGGTTCTTTAGGACACCAGTTTGCCATCTTCTCGGCTTGATGGTTTTCCAAATGTCACATTCCTCATCCCAACACCTTGTCACTCGACTTAATGGCTGTCATGTGGTGAGCGGTGCAAGCTTAGACTCCGTTACATGTGTATCACAGGTAAAATTTATGCCAAATTTTATGTGATACAATAGCAGATAATACAAGTTGATGATTCACAGAGTATTGGTGTCTCGTGTTGCTTTGTGTCTCGTGTTGCTTTCTTTAGTAAAAATCTTACATTTTCTGTGCTTATGGAATTACCGATACCATACAGATCCTGGAAGGAAATCTATACTCTCAGATGTCTGAATTTTAGAACAAAGCCAAACATCAAAACAAGCCACATGTACATGTGCACTGTCTAAGTTTGAAAATGAGTGATTAAGGTTGCACTAAAGGAAATAGAGACATCCAGAACACCTGTTCCCTTCATGCCAATGAAATCAATAGCCATCTTACAGTCCTAAGTCCATGGGACAGCCGAATATTAGAAACGAAACACATTTCCAACATTATTTTCTATTTGGATACAAAGAAGAACAGAACAGAACCAATATTTACCGAGAATTTACCACATTCTAGGGGTTAAGTTAGTTGCTTTGTCCCTTTGTTCCTCTATTTCTCAAGGCAACCTTGTAAACCAGGTAGGTCCTATTATCCCCATTCAACAAATGAAACAGTAAAGTTAAGTCACCGCTTCTTGTCACAGAGCAAAGACAGCTTCTAGTGTCCTTTGTAAAGATGTGTAAAACCCCTTTTAATAGCTCTCAACCATGGTATACATTAGAATCACCCACAGGGCTTTTAAAAATCCTAATTGGTGGATCTCACCTCTCAGATTCTCACTAGAACAGCCTGGTGTCTGGTCTTCAGGTACAGAGTGTAGAAGTTCTGTAGGTGTCCCATGTGTGACTGTGCTGGATCATCTGAACACCTCTGTTCTCATGTACTCCGCCTCAGTCAAAGCCGGTAACCTCCCTTCTCAATTCACAAGGAAAGTCAGGCTATCAAAGAGGCACTGCCTGAACTTGCCACCGCTATAACCTACTCAGCTCTACCCATACCCTCTCCACTGGTCCCTTCGTTTACACCAAAGATTATTCATTCTCATTTTCTCTCTCTTCTCCTCTTTCTCTTTCTTTTCTTCTTCCCTGCCTCCCTGTCCCTCTCACCTAGTGCTCTTTCCACCTGAGTAGTTTCAGACACTAACTTTTTCCCTTTGTTCCCACCTCCAACTCCTTTCCTGAAACATTCTTGAATATATTACCATCTTTTTATTCCTTAATTTCAACCTCCCACAACGGACTCCCCACCCCAACGTCTTTTGTCTTTAGCTGAAGATGGTATTTAAGGTGATGGTTTTGATCATTCTGGGGGGTTACTCAGTTTTCCTGGGTACTTCCCATGTATGCAAGAGGTATACATGTTATTAAACGTCGGCGTGTTTTTTCCTGTTAATCTGTGTTTTTATTGTAGGGCTGTCTCAGCCAAGAATCTAAAAGGGTAGGGGGGAAAAAATTTTCCTACCAAACAATGTTCTATTTTAATCTCTCTGAACTGTGGATTTGTATATCCAATTGCACATTAGATATCTCCACGTTATCCGAACTTAGTATGTCAAAAAATAAACACAGTCTTCCTCATAAACGTTTTTTTTTCTAAAGATTTCATTGGGGAATTGGGAGAGGGGAGCAACATTGGGGAATCGGGGAAAGGGAACAAACAAGATGCTGTCCTTTTGTTCCTCTGTCTAGCTGTGGAAGACGTCGCTTCACTGGCACATGTTGGTATTATCATTGCATTCTTCCTGGGTGAGGCAGTCCTCGCCGGCCATTGGACAGCCACTCACGGCAGCTCCCGCCAGCTGCTGGCCAGCCCCACTGCAGCCTACACCATCAAGGCAGCCCAGCTCCAGGTCGAGCTGTTGTTCACCATCTTAGCTATAGAGGGCGNGACAAAGAGCACAAATAATCCTATATAATGTATGTTTTTTAAAAAAATCATTTTGCTTAACTTCAGAGTTCAAAATTCTTTGCTGCACTAAAAGACTTGTACAACAACGTTTTACTTAGTCTCTTACTAAAACATATGTTAGATCGGTCTCCTATTAAACCTTGTACTAGATTGCACCTCTTAATCACATACCAATGCCAACATTCATAATATCCCCCTAAGAGAAATGTTACACAAAATGTATACTGTATTTTCAGGTCTTAAACAGGGTAATTGTTGTTTCCAACTATCAAAATTGCTCAATGATTTTTGGATATTAAATAAAAATGATAATTTAAAATAGACATATATACATTCATACTTAATATTCTAGGTTGTGTTCCTTTCTCTTCAGTTTCAATACCTTAATATAAATCTTCTTCACTTATCATCTGGATTACTGAAATGTCTATTTCCTTATCTCTAACCTTACCACTCTCAAATCTTTGCTCCACATGCTATCAGAGTTATCTTTCTACTATGCTCATTAGACTGTCACTTTTCTACTTTATAGCCTTCACTAGTGCCTCACAGTTTTCCGAACAAAAGAAAAATCCCTTAACCTCAAGTTCTAAGTCCTTAAGTCCTAGCCTCTGCCCTTTCTTTAACCCCAGGCTCCTCTGCTATCCTTATAAAGCTAATTATAGGAAACCGGACCAGAGACAGAGTTCCAAGTCTTTGTAAATTCCAGTCTACTGTTCCCTCACCCTGGGATCCCTCCCTGCCCCCCGCTGGTACAGCTGGGCTCACTCATACTTCTCATACTTAAGCTTTGTTCAAGCGTTACTTTACCCCTCAGTCTGATTAGATGTTCTCCTGTGTGCTCTCACNACCAATTCAATGATTTCTGTGTCTGAATACATATATTTGGCATTAGTGGCTACTCTAATTAACTCCCAAGCCGCTCTCCTACCATTCATAACCTCACATTAGAGCTTTCTTGTCCTTTTGTTCATTCCCTAATCCCTTCAAAGGTCCCTAAACTCCTTATTAAACACATTAAAGATCTAGTTCTTAAGAATTATTATTCTTCCTTTTTCCTTCCGTCTTTCTTTTCTCAATTCCCAGACACCCAAAGGAGCTCCTGCTCACCCGTTAATTCCTGTCTCTTTTCGTGTAATTTTCTTGGTGCAAACAGCATTTACTTATGTGTAGAGCACATCAAAACATGGGCATTGGGCTTGGCTATGTGACTTGCCTTGGCCAATAACACATGAGCACAAGAACATCATGTCCCAAATAGGAGCTGCTCCTTTTGCTTAGTTCCCAAAGTAAGGACGCCACAGGGCAGTCACCACTGAAACACAGTCACATGTTTTATGAGAAATAAGCTAGTACTGTTGTAAACCACTGACATTCTGGGGTTATCTGTTACCACAGCATAACCAGGGGGACACTAGTACATTAGTCCATAGGTTTACAGTGATACTAAATGAGATCACGTGAACAGTGATGAGCCGTGTGCTGGTGACACAGGAACTATGCAATACATGTGAGCTATTGTCTAGCTGGCGTCATTCCACAGGAATGTTTTGTTTTTCTCACATCCTTCAAATCACAGAACTATGTGTTTTCTAACTTGTAATTTTGATGTGCCTAGAAGAGTGACAGGTACCTAATAAATATGTATTAAATAAAGTCAAAGGAAAAGGTAACAAAAAGGTAACCTGAAGGGGGCCAGAGATAGGGAGAAGAAGAAGATTTGGGGGAAGAGGGAAGGGAGAATGACGACATCACTTTTAACTCAATACATATTTATTGAACACTTAACTATGAGTCAGACACAGTGATAAGCATGAAGGAGATCACTGTGAATGAGGCAATGCTGCCTTTACTGAAACGGGGAAATAAAAGTAAGCAGCAATTATATGTGTCCTCCTCTATGGAAAAGCACGGTGACTCAGAAACACAAAGAAGGGGTCAAGGACGTGTCTTCAGGCTGTGGCCTCAAGAATAAATGGGAGGTAGGTGTATGAAAGAGAGAAAACGTGGATATGGAAAGAATGTTTCAGGCAGAGCGAAGAG
>NW_017732327.1:355231-366268 GCF_001890085.2 Hipposideros armiger | reverse complement strand
AGATCTCTGGGAAAACATCAAGCATAATAATATTTTCATCATAAAGTTACCAGAAGGAGAAGAGAGAAAGCAAAAGATTGAGAACATATTTTAAGAAATAATGACTGAAAACTTTTCTAATCTAGCAAAGGAAATAGACATATAAATCCAGGAAGCACAGGGAGCCCCAAATAACATGAACCCAAAGAGGCCCACAAGAAGACACATCATAATTAGAATGGCAAAGGTTAAAGACAAAGACAGAATCCTAAAAGCACCAAGAGAAAGGCAACTAGTAACCAATAAGGGAGCTCCCATAAGATGGTCAGCTGATTTCTCAACAGAAACTTTGCAGGCCAGAAGGGAATGGCACAAAATATTCAATATAATGAAAAGCAAGGACCTACAACCAACATTTCTCTACCCAACAAGGCTATCACTTAAAATTGAAGGACAGATAAAAAGCTTCCTAGACAAGAAAAAGCTAAAGAAGTTCATCACCACCAAACCAGTATTACAAGGACTATTAGGGGGACTTCTTTAAGACACAAAAAAACCCCACCAAATTATGAGTAATAAATGGTAATAGCTACATATCTATCAATAATGACTTTCAGTGTAAATGGACTAAATGCTCCAATCAAAAGACATAGGAGGGATAAACGGATAAGAAAACAAAACACTTACATATGCTGCCTACAAGAGACTCATTTCAGGTTGAAAGACACACACAAACAGAAAGGAATGAAAAAATATATTTCATGAAAATGAAAGAAAAACAAAAACAAAAAAGCTGTGGTAGCAATACTTATGCCAGATAAAACAGACTTTAAAACAAAGGCTATAAGAAGAGACAAAGAAGGATCTAGTTATCCCACTTCGGTGTATTTATCTGTAGGAACACAAAATGCTACAAGAGGACATGTGCATGCATATGTTCATTGCAGCATTGTTTACAATGGCCAAGATATGGAGGCAGCCTGGGTGTCTGTCAATGGAAGAATGGATAAAGAGGAGGTGGTACATATATACAATGGAATATTGCTTGGCCATGGAAGGGAATGCGCTCATGCCACCTGTGGCAACATGGATGGACGTGGAGGGTATTGTACTGCGTGAAGTCTGTCAGGCAGAGAAAGACAGATGCCATGTGATTTTGCTTGTATGTGGAATCTAAGAACACAATTAACAAACAAAAAAGAAACAAATTCATAGATACAGAAAACATTGTGATGGTTGCCAGATGGGAGGAGGATTGGAGGTGGGTGAAAAAAGAGGAAGGGATTAAGAAGCACAAATTGGTTGTTACACAGTAGTCATGGGGATGTAGGGTATAGCATAAGGAATATAGTCAATAATATTGTAATAACTATTTGCAGTGCCAGGTGGGTACTGGACTAGTTGGGGGATCACTTCTTATATTATATGTCTAGCCAGTATGCTATACACCTGAAATTAATATAAAATAATACTGGATGCCAACTGTAACTGAAAAATTTTAAAAAGGAGAAGGTAAAGGGGAATAAGAGATTCAGATTTCCAGGTATAAAACAAATAAGTCATGGGGATGTAATGTACAGCATGAGGAATATAGTCAATAATAGTGTAATAGCATGGTACAGTGTTAGATGGTTGTTGGACTTATCATAGTGATCACTTCTTTAGGTATATAAATGTTGAATAACTCTGGTGCACCACTGAATCTAATATAACATTGTATGTTAGCTATATTTTAATAAAAATCTTTAAAAAAAAAACCTTCTTCAAGTTCCTTGAATTTGTCATGCTTTTTCTGCTATCTCCAGCTTGACAGTGGTTCTTTTCTCTGTGTAGAATGATCTTCTCTTTCCTCCTTTCCCCAGACTCTCTTCCCACCTGGACAGCATTGCACTCATCTTTCAGGTGATGGTGCAACAGCAGGTGCTCGTTTTTGGGACAGAGCACATTTGAATCAGGACTCAATCGTTCCTTAAGGTGTGAACCTAAGACAATTAAACCTCTCTAATTCACTTCATATTTAAAATGAGACTAATAGAGATATTCATCTCACAGAAGTAACTCAAGGTTAAATAAAATAATGCTTGTAAAGTGGTTGGCACACTGGTTAGCACATTAATCATCAGTAGTAATATTTACATGTTCCTAGAAGCCTTCACTAACCCCAGAAATGTTTTTGGTCAGTATCCTAAGTGCTCTCACCATGCCCTCTACTGCTTCTGTCATGTCCCCATTATATGGAATGACTAAGTCTTTTATCTTTTTCTGTATCTCCCACTATATGGAAGGTCAGTAAGAGTCAGGACCATGTCCATTTTATTTAATATTGAATTCCTGACATCTGGCAGAGATGAGCCTATAAATAGCATCAGTTAGTTCAATAAAAGAGCAGGGACTTCGGAATTAGAAAGAAATCTTTCCAACTGCATGGGTTGTGTACTTTTCAAAGCACCATGCTGTTTCCTGAAGGAATAATAGCTATAATGCATGAGTGTAAATTAAACCACTCAGGAATAATCTTTAACATTAAATTTCAATTTTATTTTTAATTTGAGATGCTAGTTTATGTTGTACAAATTTTAGTAAATGTAAAGGATAAATAATTCTATAGATAAATCTTTGACAAAACACTACATGGCATATAAAAGAATCAAAATTTTGGCTTGGGGAATTCTGATATATTCTGAAATATCGGTGTTATATCAAAAATTTTGAGAGTGAACTATACTGCACCCTTTGCTTATTCTACAAATGCTTTGTGACAGTTGCAGAAGTCACCATATCCTGCTGGAGAGACACCACAAATTGTAGTCTGCAATCCACCTTAAATACGAGGTGGATCCTTTTACTTCCATCTATTTCTTAACCAAATCACCTTCAAAAGTGCATCCTGTAGGTTGAGTATAAGATCCCTGAGCTTTTGTAACCTGAGGGTTGTTGCCAACTACATCAACTGTGTAAAAGTTGTTTAGAAGAGAAACTGTGTTATGTTAAAATACTGTGAAGGTGAAAGGTTTGCAAAACAGATTGTCCTTTTCTAGGATGAAATACAGAGCAATGTGTACCTAACCAGTCAATGGATCCTATGAAAAAAATAATAATAATAAGCTACAGGTCTTTTGGAATGTAATTTGGAAAACGTTTGTATAGTTTGACTCAGTATTCCTCCCTCTGGGAATTCACTTTAAGAAACACTCTCAAAGAAGAAAAAAGCCAAATGCATCAAGATATTTTTTGTAGTACTTCTCAAAATAGAGGGCAAAAACTAGAAACTATATTCAAAACGAGGAAGCAGTTTAGTGTATTATGACAGATCCTATGTGGCCCTTACAATTAAAATTATGTTCATATCATAAGCATTTTTATGTTCCTACATAACATCAAATAAAAAGCATATTTTATATATACTGATTTCAATTATGTGGATCTAATATATTCATATCAAAAATAGATGAGAATATGGACAAGCGATAATTTATTAGAGTTGTATAATTATAGTCAGTTTTTAACAAATTCTGTGAAATATGCATATTTGCTATAGTATCTGTCCTATTTTTAAGTTCCCCAAATGTAAAAATCACTCCTAAAAGTTTATTATCTATTCTAAAACTAAAATTGCTTTTGAGCCTGGTCTCCAGTTAAAAAAAAAAAAGGATTTTTTAGGCTTTATAACCCATATTTTGAACTATATTTTATTAAATAAAATAATCACCTCTGTATCTCATATTTAAATCATAGACTTTGGTTAGAAAAACTTATTTCCATACCAGTTAATTTGACTTTGTGAGTTATTCAGGCACAGTTTATAGGGCATGGAAACTATTTTCGTTTTTTGATTTTTGTACCAAATGAAGAATATGTAGGATGGAAAGTAAAAGGCACACTGTTTTTAGGTTCTTCCATCTAAATCATTATTATATACAGGTCCTTTAACTGAATAATTTCAAAGGAGGCCATTAACATGAAAGAAAACTAAATTTATGACAGACTCTGAAGCCATATCGCTTACTAAACCATGTGACCTTGGGCAAGTTATTTAACATCTCTGTGCTTCCAACTGCTCATCTGGATTATTACGATGGGTAATAATAATGCCTACCCAATAGAGTGGGTGTAAGTGTTAGATGTGTTTAGAGATGGAAAGCACTTCAGACAGTAACGGGCACATAGTATCATATAAATGTTATTATTATAGTACCCTTATCACTCAACTTTAATCACAGCCAGGTTGTATACAATTTTTTTTTATTTAAAGTACTACAAAGTACATGGAAAGAAATCATTTCTATGCTGTTTTCCTAATAGAAAACTCAGAATAAAGCAGGTCACTTATTTCTCTGAGCATCAGATTCCTCGCTAATGAAATGGAATGAACACCTACATTCTAAGTTTTAGGTAGAATTAAATTAGACATATAACAGAATTCAATGCAATACAATCAATTTACTATCTCCTAAATTTTATACAGCTTGATGAAGTATCTAATAACACAGAACAGATGGTTTAGAAATAATAATTTTTAAAGCAGGTATGATTATGCAAAAAATAGTGTCTCAAGGGAACATGAATTTAATTTACAAAAAATAACCTCCCCAGGACAAATGTCATGAGTTGTCATTATCCCTGATTCTCATGCCAGAGTGCAAACACCTTCCTACAAGAATATCAAAAATATCATAGACAGAAGTGTGGTCATTATTTAACTTAAATCTATCGTCACAGAAAACAATTACCACCCAAAATTCAATGGTCCTTGAAATCAGAATTGTTAATTTGTATAACCTTGCAACTTAAACTTTCAAAAACGATAATGTCCTTAACTGCTGATTTTCTGTAAAGAAAAATATCCATGCCTGTTATTTTCCAGAGGGTAGGTTTCATCCAGTACAATATGAGAGATATCCAAGAATACCATGGAAATATATTAATTTTAAAAAGATAAAAATAGACACACCTTATTCAAAACATAGTAACAAAAAATATAGGCATTAGTAAATCTTCATTCAAAAAGATTCCTACTTTAAATTTCTCAATGGGCAAGTAAGAGGAAGCAGGATAAATGGGACCATTTTTCAAAGAGTTGCTGAGGGAACAAAGCTTGCCAGTAAAGGGCAGTCATTTCTTACAACATGGATATCTTATTACGACATTTGATCTTTTCATGGTAAGATAGTACTTTCAAGCACTTTGTTCCCCTTACACTCAAAAAATTCCTAACACAAAGATATCCTCCTAATGCTATAACTTGAATTTAGGCAAAAAGGTAACAGAGAATATTTAATCTTACTCTTAAAAGCAACAACTTCTAAGTATAACTGGAAAGAAAATATATGAAACCATAATGCAGTCTAATCTGACCTCACTGAATACAAATAAAGACAGCTTTTGTTCATTTCCAGATTTGAAT
The DNA here is from genome assembly GCF_001890085.2 of Hipposideros armiger. Taxonomy (NCBI): domain Eukaryota; kingdom Metazoa; phylum Chordata; class Mammalia; order Chiroptera; family Hipposideridae; genus Hipposideros; species Hipposideros armiger. The sequence continues at coordinate 360,885 of NW_017732327.1, read as the reverse complement.
CAATCATTAGAGCAAAATCTACTAAAATTGTAGTAAGGCAAGAGATAGCTACATCAATTGAAGATGTCTAGTTCCAGAAACACACATTAATAAATAAATGTATACATGTGTAAACCCAACTTCAATCTATTTTAAAAAGTTTAAGTACATACTTACAATGTGCTAAAACATCATGTGTTGCACATGCATTTTCTCATTTCAATCTACAAAACAACTGTATAAAATCTGGGGTTATATCCACATTTTATAAGTAAGTAAACAGGGTCTCATAAAACATACCTATACATATGAATGTTTGTACAGCAGGTCCTCAAATAACATTGTTTTGTTTCACGTCCTTTCATTATAACATAGATGAGGAAACAAATTATTGATTCCCAGAAGAATCCACTGTCAGTGAGGAGTTTGCACGTTCTACCCACATCTGCGTGAGTTTACTCCAAGTATTCCGGTTTCCTCCCGCATCCCAAAGATGCGCACGTTGAGTTGAACTGCTCTCCCTACATCATCCCAGGTTGAGTGAGTGCGTGAGTGCACCCTGCGATGGAAGGGCGTCCTGTCCAAGGTGAGTTCTCACCTTGAGCCCTGAGCTACCAGGAGAGGCTCCAGCCACCTGCAACCCTGAACTAGAATAAACAGGTTGAAAAATAATATTCCTTGTTTTTCTTCATGCTTCTTAAATGTATGAATAGTTCACATTTATTTCAATGTTTAATATGAAAAGTGTTTGGGGTCTTTATCTAGAAGTTTGGTGATGTTTTTGTGACCTGAAATATGCCATAGGAAATTCACTCTTTTACCATAGGCTAATGATCGATTATCAATTAGCCTGTGGCAAAAAAAGATTTCATTATACATCTTTTTGCTTAGTCTCAGTTTCAAAGAACCTTTGATGATGTTAAATGAGAACTTACAGCACAGAGTCGAATGACTTGCCCAAGCTCATCCCGCTGGTTAGGGGTACAAACAGTATTCAAATCCAAGTAGAATGAATCCAGAACTTCTAACTGTATCCACTGTGAGATGCTGGTTTTATCGGCGGTTAGGATGCCTATAGATTAAAATTTGGCACAAAGAATTTTAATTGTATGAATAAGTGGTTTAAATTTGGGCAGTACATTATTTTAAATAGCTAACTGACATAAATGTCAATAAAAGAAAAGGAACTTGAGAAAAATAATAAAACATTTTGAGAAAAAATTATCTCTTTTTTTTATGGCTTAGTCCCCTCTGGAATAATATAGCCAAATGAGAACTTCAAATAACTAGTATAAAGTATAATTTTAAATAATGTTCTAAGACTAATATTGCTGTAAAGACTAAGAATTTTTGAAAATTAAAAAATTCCCAAGAATGACCACACCACTCCTACCTTTAAGAAATCAAAATTCTGTATATTTTAAATGTGTGTAGCACTGCACAAATATGCCCTCGTGTAGTGTATTAAATGAAATATAAACTAGCATGAAGTCACCGTAGAAAATGTTATCCAGATTTTGACCAGAAGATAGTTTTAGACAGGGCAGACGTCCGATTTCTGATGTGATCCCTATAACCCTAAATGCTAGCTGGTCTCATTTCATTGTTCTTCCTAATTGCACAGCTCTGTTCCCACACCGCCTCTGATTAAAATGTCTATGCGGTTTCCCAAGGAGATGAAATGACACAACTCTGATGTTTTTGCTTCCTGTCTCCTTTGTCATCATCATTCTCAATCAAATCCTGCCAGTCTTTGAACATGTGATTATGGCCTTCAAAGCTATAACAGAGTCAAAGAACCTGGCCTAATGATGCCGAACACAAAGAATGTAGATGACATCCAGAGACAGAAATACTCAGTAGTGAAGAAATTCATGCCAATAAATCTGTGCGTATCCACAAAATATGCCTCTGCATATGAATGTGTGTGCAGACACATAATTTATAGGTATCAGTGTAAAATCCATTTTGCATTTGCAATCATTCACAATACATTTAATTTGAGCAATAGGAGTGAGGAGCAGAGAGGATTCATAGGAAGGTGATAAATTAGAAATCTAGTTGTGGTATGAGAGAACATAGCAACAAACAGTACCTAACGTGATTCTTAGCACCTGGAAGAAAGCTTCCTCTCTGTGCTTCCTTGAAGACGGAATGGAGTCCAAATCAAACAGTCATCAAATGCCGACCATGTGTGATGCTCTCTGGTACCTGCATCCCCAATGCTAGATAAAGGAGTAGGGATTGCAGATCTCCCAAACTATTTCACCCTCAGATTGATTCAGCCTAGTTATGCACAGCACTCAGGCTAAAATGCCCAAGGTGGGCCTGGTCTCCATTCTTCTCACACCCATAGCCAGGCCAATAACCAATCCTGTGAGCCAATACTTTCAAAACAGAAAATAAAATCCTGACTCTTCTCACCATCTCCTGTTCTAGTCCAAACCACACCAAGTTTCCCTTTAACTATGGCGGATACTTTCTAATGGGCCACTCAGCCAACTTCAATCCTCTCCAGTCTATTCTACACCCAGTAACCAGAGGAATCCTTTTAAAACCTGTGAAAGATGATCTCATATCCATATTCAGACCCTATGGTTCCCAGTGCATTCACTCAGAATATATTCAAATATATTCAATGGCCTTTATTACGTATTTAATGCATTTAATGATCTTCAGTGCTTACACGATTGGTGCCTAGTTAATTCTCTGGTCTTACCTTCTATTATTTTTTCCAGTTCTGTGGAGTTCCTTGGTTTTCCTTGAACATACTAGGTACTATTCGCCATCAGGGTCTTGGCACTCAGAGTTCCCTCAGCTTGGGATGCTATATCCTAGCTTCTTGACATAATGTAGGATTCCGATGAAATGTCACCGCAGGAAGCCTTCCCTGGTTATTGTACTTTAAATAGGAACTTACTGCCATTGATCCCCATCTTCTCATCTTAATTTATATTCTTTGTAGGACTATTACCACCAGATATAATACATACAGTTACAAACTCGCTGCATAATGACATTTCAGTCAACAGTGGACCACATATAAAACAGTGGTCCTATAAGGTTATGAAGCTGAACAATTCCTATGTGGCGTCCTGGCTGTCATGAAAATGTCCTATTTTCTGTGACATCTTTGCCGTCATGACATTTTGCTATAAAACAATAGGCCGTGTTACGTAGGCTGCAGCCTCATGCATCCCATGTTTACCATGTCTCTTGATGGCATCATCTCCTTTTGTGCTTGATTTAATCTTGCTTTGTTTTATAAATTTGGTATGGCCTTAGTGTACAGTGTCTAAAGTCTACAGTCATGTACAGTCATGTCCTAGGCCTTCACATTCACTCACCTCTCACTCACTGACTCACCCAGAGCAACTTTCAGTCCTAAAAGCTCCATTCATGGTAAGCATCCTACACAGATGTACCATTTTTAATCTTTTTTACCATATTTTCACTGTACCTTTCCTATACTTAGATATGTTTAGATACACAAATACTGGCCACTGTGTTACAATTACTTACAGTATCAGTACAGTAACATGCTGTACAGGCTTGTAGCCTAGGAGCCATAGGCTATATCACCTACCCTAGGTGTGTACTGGGCTGTACCAGTACACTCTATGACGACACAATGACAAAAGTGCCTAACGATGCATTTCTCAGAACACATTTCTCAGAACACATGTCCAGCGCATGACCAAATGTATGTATGTATGGATGGATGGATAGACAGACAGACAGACAGACAGATGGACGAATGGATAGATAGATAGATAGATAGATAGATAGATAGATAGATAGATAGATAGATAGATAGATAGATGGATGATAGGTAGATGTATAAACTTGTCTGTTTCACCCTAGCAGAATATAGGTTCCATGAACAGCTACTCATGTGTTTTGATGATGTCACTCAATTAAAAATCTGAAGATCAAGCATATTCATTAAGCACTACTGCTGCCATCACCACACATCATCACCCTCAATACACTTCACTCAGTATGATCTACTCTGGCCTAGACATGGGTAAATCCTTTCCCGTTCCTTCACGTTTTCCTCTTTGAATACAACTGAGACAGTAATATGTTTTTTAAATTTTTGTTTAAGTAATTAATGAACCCTCTTTCCTTTTACAATCACTCATGATCCCCAGTGTACTTTGGATTTCCACCTCATACCGCTGCAAAGTTGAATTCTACTCAACTATATTGTGACTCCTCTCATTAGGGTCAAATATAACCTCTTGAATTTTGAATAAAAACCCCTTTTTTTATTTATTCTATTTAAAACCTTGATAGTGTTTCACATTGCATACTGTTTTGTTTTTCTACGCCTTTCCTGGTTCAACCCCTAGCATTCTGACTGTTGCTTCTCCGTCTCATTCAAGGACTTCTCCACCATCACCAATCCACTAAAATGTTAATGTTCCCTAAGACTCCATGTGACTTTTTTCTCAGTAGAAACACTCTGCCTGGACAATCTAAGATATCTATACAGCTTCTACTCCCAAATACTTTTCTATTTTTTTAAACATTTTAAAATTGAAATTGATAAAATTTCCTTTTTGTTTCTATAAAAATTGTATTTATTCATTTCATATTAGTTTCAGGTTCCAAATACCCTTAGTTGGCTCTTCCATTCTGAGCTCCTGAGAAATGAAATGCACACAAGCCAAGCACTTGTGAATCACTTCTTCTCTCTACCCATGCATATCCAGTTTTCAGCTTCTATAGGCTCTTTCTTCTAATTGCCTCTTCAGTGGGTCCTCCCTCACTTAACACTGATATAAATATTGACATATCCATGTCTTTATTATTTACCAGGTTTACTGCAAAAACTACCATGTTTCAGTGAAAATAAGACCTAGCCAGAGAATAAACCGTAGCATGATTCCTCCAGGATACGGAGGGCATGCACCCCTCACATGAGAGGTTTATGACCTGTTTCAGGGACAAGGGTGCTTTTTCCACAAACTCCTGCAGCTTAAAATATTCAGTATGCCAAGGTGCCATATTTTGACACCTAAAATCATATACAGCTTATTTTCTGGCTAGGTCTGTTTTTCGGGGAAACAGGGTAAGTGTCCTCCTTTCCTCTAGTTAAACACTAATAGTCTTTCACTTGGCTACCCTTTATGTTGTGGCTGTTGCTATTGGTTTTTAAAATAAAACTATGTCCTACTACTTGCTAAAAATCTGGGGAGGGCTTCCTCTATCCTTCTAGAATGCTAATAGATCAATTTTTAGCATAACATATAAAGCCACACATCATAAAGGCCCCACACCTCTTCTTTAGCCATCCCCGTACCTCTTTCTTGCTCTCTCACCCACCCACATCTATCTACTCTCCAGTAGTTTTCCCACTTACAGTCTTCCAAGGGCTGACTTACTACAGATGCTGGTCCCTCTGCCTGAAATACACTCTCCCCGCTCAATACTATTGATACTTTATGAAGATTTGCTCAAACATCATTTCTTTCTGTCTTGTGCTATCAAGCCCTTTGTGCATTTCTTTCATTGCACATATCACATAAGATCACAGCATTCGCCCAACAGAGGCAAGAGCACCACTTCTCTGAGTTATAACTTCATATATAGAGCTTAATATAACTTGCACCTAGAAAGTATATATCAAACATTTCTTTAATAAACAAGTTTGCAATTATTTATTTGCT
>NW_017732327.1:345856-353481 GCF_001890085.2 Hipposideros armiger | reverse complement strand
CCAATGCTGTTCCCCTCCCCCAATTCCCCAATAAAATCTTTAAAAAAAGAACAAACAAACAAAAAAAAACAAAGAAGGGACAGCCTCCTTTTCCAAGAAGAACTTGTTCTCACAGATTTGGGTTACTTTATTTACGAACAGAGAATGGACTCTGGAGACAGGATGCCCAGGTTCAAATCCTGGGTCTGCCATTTATTATCTCAGTGACCTTGGGCAGTCTGTTAATTTCCCCTTCCTCAGTCACCTCACCAGTAAAATGGGAATTATCATTGTACTTATCTCATTGGCTTGTTATGAGAATTAAATAAATCAATATTCTCAAGCCACTTAGAACAGAGCCTGGTACATAATAAGCACTGTATAACTATACGTGTTAAATAAACATCTATGTGTTTTAAGATAAAATTAGCTGAAAAGGATGACTTTCCAACAGACGAAAAATAGAGAAGAACCTACATCCAGCAACCATTCCCAACGGGGATTCGGAGAAAGCATTCGCCCCCACTTATTCTCCATCACATATATCTGAGTCAAAAATCAACATTTATCAACCTCATAAATATTATTAGGAAAAAACAGCTTCATATCCTTCTTTCTAAAAATCTGTGTTCCTAAACCCAGATCATATAGAATTCCTAGAGCCCTCAATGCCACAATTCCTAACTATCTACATTATATCATAAACATTGTAAATTCCATCCTCGAACCTCTGTTAACTAAAATAAATTAACTTTATAATTTAACCTCCAGAAGACTTCCATGTGGGATGAATTATTTGCATATTCATCAGATTAAGGCTTAATAACATTTTTTTAAATACAATAATGACTTCCTTTGTTATGAGTTCAGCCTCTTCAGGCAGATTGACTGGGTTCAAAGCCCAGCTGTTATCTACTAGTGCTGAAACTCCAACTTAACCTGTCTTTATCCCATTTCCTCATACATAAAATGAGGATAAAAACAATATATGCATGCATGTACGTATATATTAAAGCACCTGGAATACTACCTGGCCAATAGTAAGCACTATGTGAGCTTTTGCTATTACAGTATTGTTATTCTGGATGAAGCACAAGGACTATACTCCCCCCCCTCCTGCCCCCTTTGCTGATAAGCAATCATATTCTACTCTTAAAGGAATAGCCAAATATATAATGGATTCTGTGCATGTTCCTTTATTTTAAATTCTGTTTGTGAAGCAAAAAAAAAAAAAGAAAATATTTTTAAAGTACTACATTATACCACTTTAATAAAATGTCTATCAAAAGCTGAAAAGATATTTAATGAGGAGACTGCTTTAGCATCTCTGGTACTTCTTGTCAATCATTATAAAAATGAGGCGGAAATCACTAACATTCACCATTTTGGGATATGCATATGCAAATCACTGATTTCTCTAAACCCATCAGGTTTGCTGTAGGGAGGCTGATGATGTAAATATGAAATGGCAATTTCTTCCCAATAATTCCACAATACTTATCTCTTAGAGCTAGTTTAATATGTGAGGGAATAGCATCGGAGTTATTGAAATAAAACCTTGCATATTTTTATCACCAGCCATTCAAAATAAGGGAAAGCAAACAGGGACCAACTGTTAACATGCCTGATGGAAGCTCCTAATCTCTCCTTAAAAGCTCTGCTGTATATATAAAAATATCAAGAAGTCACAATTTAACTGGCAGTTTCTTTATACAATAATAATCTTTTTTTTTTAATTAGGATAACAAAAATGTTTTGACTTTTTTGTTTTACCCGCAAAGATAAACTTGGGGACACCCAGTGCTACAATGAAAAGGAACGGTTTAGATTCTCTTGGCTTCTTTATTTAAATAGGAAAAAAAAATTGTGTGTGTGAGGAAACTGATTAAATGAGTCCTTTTTTTAATGCAGTAATCGCTAAAAGCTCATTATCAAGCACTCTCCTTGTTGGGTATAATTTACATAGCGAAACGGAGGAAATGAGCCATTAAAAGGTCATTCAGTGGATTAGAGTGTAGAGCAGGTGAGTTTTCTCATTGCTAATTTTAAATTACTTTATTAGAGCATTTATACACATGCAATAAGAGTGACGAAGACATGTTTTTCTATGAAAATAATCGTTTTAGTCTATACCGTAGAATCTGGCTATAGTAGGCAGACTAACAGCCCCCCAAAGATATCCACACTCTAATCCCTGAAATTTGTGAATATGTTACCTTGCATAGCAAAAGGACTTCTGCAGATGTGATTAAAGATCTTGAGATATGAAGAATATCATGGATTATCTGACAGTGGAAGAACCCCATGAAATCACAAGGGTTTGTGTAAGAGTTAGGCAGGACTGTCAGAGTAGGGGAAAGATGTAAAGATGCTACTGTGCTGGTTATGAAGATGGTGGAAGGGGGCCATGTAGCCAAAGAATGCTGGCAGGTTCTAGAAGCTGGAAAAAGCAAGGCATCAGGTTCTCCCCGAGAGCCTCCAGGAAGACAGTAACCTGCAGATACGCAGAGGGTGCCAAAAAAAATGTATACACACTTTAAGAAAGGAAATAACTGTATTAAAATTGTAATACTCAATATATACCAATAACAAAAGATGAATACAAGTCATGTGTATACATTTTTTGGCACCCCAGTTAACCCTGCAAGACCCATCTCCCTCCATGGCCTCCAGAACTGTAACATAACAAATCTGAGTTGCTTTAAGCCACTAAGTTTATAGTAATTTGTTAGAGCAGTAATAGGATGCTGATGCACTGGTTTTACAAAGATAACGTAGCCTCCATCGCCCCACAATTCTTAAAGCTACGTTTCTTTTAGAACTACCTCACTCTAGAAAGGAATTATCTTTGGTGTGTTCTATCTGCAATAGTTTCTAAATGATCATCTTTATTTTTCTCTTACCAGTGAAAATTCTAAACAGAAAAAAAAAAATTCCTTTCGAGTTCAAAGTAGATATGTGTTTTACTATCACAAAATTTTTTCAGTTCTCATAACTCTAGTGCCAGCACTAACAAAAAAGGCTATAACTGATCAAAAGAAGGGCTACTCAAAATGTAACTGTTAATTTTCAAAACAAATTAATATACAACATAAAAGAAGAAAATTTTTCTTAGTTTTATCAGCTTGAACACAGAAACTTTCATTTCTGAAATGCGCTTAAGGCCAATCATCAAGATATAAATATGTACAATATACCAATAGCTTTTTCTTTTTTACTTGCTAAAGATGTGTCTAGGATAGAGTATAAAACTAGTTTTCTTAAAACCTACTTCAGGAATCTGAACATTCACTAATTTAAGATTTTTAAATATGTAAAACAAGCTTTAAGACATAAAGATATATATATATTCCTTCCAGATTTTCAGTTTAAATTTTTACTCTGAAGCTGGAAGAAATAGCAAAGTGATTGACAATGCATGCCTGGGGGTCTAGAATGAGCCACCCCAATATGTGCCTCAGTGGTATGCAGATTACTTTGAGCTAAAAAGGCAATTTTAGCTTCAAGATCAACAGAAACTTCTGTCTACCCTTTAGACATTGCCCATCAGATATTATCAAAGATAGCTTCTTTGGGCCTATCTATAGGACAGGGAAAACTTCTATTTACTACAGGTATGCTCTTATCATCCTGCAATGACCTTTCGAAGTCCCCACGGCACTTTACCTCATCCCTAGCTCAGGATGTCATATATTTCAATCCCCCTTTTTATCTCGGAACCTCTCTTGTGTGGGGGTCTCTGACCCTCCTGTTATGTGGAGTTTCCTTGCGCACAATAGTAAATTTGATTTTCTCTTGTCAGTCTGCCTCCTGTTGACTTGATTATTCAGCCAGCCAAGAAGAACCAGAGGGGAAAAAGGACAATTTGTCCCCTTCCCCACACGTTTCAGTCCTTCAGCTTGGGTTTGAATCCTTGATCTGCCACCTACTAGTAGAGTGAACCTGGACATGTTGTTTATCCTCCCTAAGCTTGGTTCCACAGTACAAGGGGGATAACAATAGTGCATTCTTCCTCCTGGTGTGCAACTGACAATATCTATGAAGTACTTACACTACCGTGAGTGCAATTTCAGTAATTGTAAATTATTATTATAGATCATTTTATGCCTTAAAATCCTTAGCACAAAATCTAGCACATGCTCAACAAATATTAGGTAATAACTTGATTTTAGGGGTGAAATTGCATCACAAAGAAGCTTTATGTAAAACAAGATTGTTCGGGAATCTGAACTTTGAAGCTTGTATGTACTCAGTCCTTAAGTCCACATTCTCTGGTGTGTATACAGCAGATGGATAATGCCTGAATTCTATGCTTCCATCAGACCAAGTTTAACTTGGCTATTTAGGAGCACTGCTGCACTGTGATTTACGTGAATAACTAAAAGATGGCTGACTAATGAAACACATTGCCCTCTCACAGGAAGTTTGGCTGCCTACAGCAAATATTGTTAGAATTAATCTCTAGCTCTTGTATCACATATGGTGTTCTAATACCTCATATGAATATATAAATGTTTTATCCATTTGCTAAAATGCACGCCATTCATAAGTCAGGAAGATTAAAAGTACTCTAAAAATGTAATTGTTCAAGTGTAGAATCTGAACATATATACTTTGAAGCCTCACCTTACAAAATCTGTTTCAAAGATTTCTTATTAATTTCAGTGCTTTATATTCGATGATCATCAGTAACATATATGGCCTGTTTCAATTGAATTATTTGTTTCATTGCACCTTTGTAATGTAGTCTTTGGGATGACTTTTCCCTATAATAGTATCTAATAACATCAGATACAAACTAATACGGTAGAAAAATTCACAATTCTTTTAAAATGTAATTCCACTTCACCATTTGGCTTAGGGCCTGGATGTCATCCTGGAAGAGTAAAACCTAACTGGAGAAACAAACTTTAACCTTCTACTAAAAACTGCAGACAATAACCCCATTATCCATTTTGACAATTTATACTACTCTATGTAGTAGAGCAATATTGGGTGGTAGGGTGACTTGTCTCTTTTCTCCTATCATGAAATAACAAAGAAATTCATATCCAACTGTCCCAAATATATATAACTGTCTAAAAGTTCTAGAATATTGAAAATGAAATATAATTACACATAGAGTCAGCTATATACATTGTGGCATCTTTGTCATGTTTTTATTTTCTTCTCAACTCTATAAAGTAATTATGTATGATTAATATAGACACATTTTTTAAAGCCTACAAAACAACAATAATAATCTATGACTACCATTTCAAATTGTGTCCTCAAATATCCACTCACATATACACAACTTCAAGCTATGTTTCATGTGAACTCTCCCATTCTCTGTCCATGTCATGATGGGTTATATTATGTTAAGAGACATGAATACAGATTGTGGAGTTGGAAATTTCTGGTTTTAACCTGGGGTCTGGTACTTATTAGCTACATAACTTCTAACAAATTATACAAATCTGTCTGAGACCCAGGCTCTCCTTTGAATTCTGGGATACTTCTAAAGGCGTATTTTGAGAATGTATGAAAAAAAGTTCCTACCACATAGTTCATTTTCACTAAGTGATATTATTATGGACATGATTATTTATCTCTTTGTTTCTTCAATGAGAGTATATGTTATCTGAGGACAAAGACCATTCTCATAATTCTTTGAATGTTTTCCTGAATGTCTAGAAAGTACCAGGGTATGTACATAATGTCTAATAATGATTTTCTCAATGAATAATTGTAACCAAAAATAAATAGAGAGCAATTATGTACTAAACCATATGGCATTAGAATATAAGTGCAAGAAAAGTTCAACTTCCAACAATGAGATCTGAGTCGGCTGGTGTAGTCAGGACAAAATCCATGGCAGACAGGACAACAGAACTGGGAAGTAAAAGCGTTTCTAGAAAGAACAAGACTAGACATATAGAATCACAGTGTTCTCAGCAGAATACATTCCAGAATGCTTTTTTCATCTAAATGCAGATTTCATAACCTAGGCTACTTAATCTTCTAATTTCTTCATGTGTGTTAAACGCTGCATATGAAACCATCCTTAGACATATCTTTACAATATGAACAGAAATGAAAGACAGATCATGTATTTTTAGCTAAAATTCTATCAATAACAATTTGGTACCTGAAGCTACCATGTTAACAACAATTTGGTTTATCTATGTATTCTGACCTCATGTCTTATACCTATACCACTTATTTAGAAATATCAATACATTAGAAAATTTCTAAAATTAATTATATAAAAAATTTTATACTCATTGAATGACAATCATTATTTCCACGGTCATAGTGATTCAGAGTAACTGTAAATTTTCACCTAAAGATCTGTGGGGTAACTTGTCCTTCTTAAGGAATGAGGGAGAATATGGTAAATTAGCACTGGAAAATTTTCCTACTGTCCTGTTTTCTTGAGACCCAATGACTACTTCCAAGACAAAGAATTCATTCTTGGCTCTATCCATTCATTCTCCAGCCCCAGTGAACTAACCGTTGTGTCAGGCAAACTGCAAAGTTCTCTAGGTATAAACGGTGAACAAGTCAGAGGAATCCCTGTCCTTCTGGGTCACCCAATATAGTGAGGATTCATATCAACCAAACTATTTCACAGATAAGTGCAGACTAAGAAGTCGTGATTAGCACTTAGAGATAAAACATACAAAGCCATGAGAAGCTCAATAATAGACTTAAATTTAAATCAAGGGGGTGATCATGGAGAGCTACTCTGTTGTTGTTTTTTTAAAGGTTTTTATTGGGGAATTAGGGGATGGGAACAGCGCTAGGGAATTCGGGAAAGAGGAACAGACAAGTTGCTGTCGTTTTGTTCTTCAGTCTAGTTGTGGAGGACGTTGCTACACTGGCCCAAGTTGGCACCATCATTGCGCTCTTCCCGGGCGAGGCAGATCAGTCGCTGGCTTCTGGACGGCCGCTCACAGCGGGTGCTGGCCGCTCACGCTGGCTGCTGGCTACACACGGTAGCCCATGGTAACTCACTGCAGCAGGGGCTGCAGCCTCGCCATCGCCGGCAACTCACGGCAGACCAGCTCCAGATTGAGTTGTTCAGCATCTTAGCTGTAGAGGGCAGTGTCACTGGCCCTCTTATGTGGGATCCGAACTGGGGCCCTCTGGCGTTCCAAACCAGCTCTTAACCAGCACATCACTCGGCCAGCCCAGGGCTACTCTGTTTTTAACCTGAGAGTTGAAAAATTAGGATGAATTAGGCAGAAGGACGGAGAGTAGGGAAGGAGAATATGATGGTTAATTTTATGTACAACACTGACTTATCGGTGCCCAGATACTTGGTTAAACATTATTCTGAGTATTTCTGTAAATGTTTTTGGATGAGTTTAACATTTAAATCGATAAATTGAGTAAAGCGGATGGCCCTCCCTAAAGTTGGTGGGCCTTATCCAATCAGTGGAAGGCCTAAATAAAACAAAGGCTGACCCTCTCCCAAATAAGAGGGAACTCCTCCTGTCTGCCTGCCTTTGAGCTGGGACTAGGGTTTTCTCCTGCCTTCACACTTGAGGTGAAACAATGGCTGTTCCTGGGTCTCAAGCCTGCAGGCCTTTGGATTAGAAGTACACCCTCTGGAGGGCCGGCTGAGTGGCTCAGTTGGTTAAGAGCTCGCTCAAGAGTTT
>NW_017732327.1:331318-339695 GCF_001890085.2 Hipposideros armiger | reverse complement strand
AGATGGTGAATGGCAGCTTGACCTGGGGCTGGGCTGCCATGGGTGGCCGGCAACGGCGTAGGCTGCAGTCAACCTGCTGCAGTGGGTTGCATGGGCTACCGTGTATAGCCGGCAGCCAGCGTGACCAGCCAGAGGCCGGCGACTGATCTGCTTCACCCGGGAAGAGCACAATGATGGTGCCAGCTTGGGCCAGTGAAGAAACATCCTCCACAACTAGACTGAAGAACAAAACAACAGCAACTTGTCTGTTCCCCTTCCCCCGATTCCCCAGTGCTGTTCCCTTCCCCCAATTGCCCAATAAAATCATTTAAAAAAAAAATACAATACCAACACAGTTGTACTACAAAATTAATGAATTCCCAATTCTGAAATGTGAATGTAGAAGGAACTTCAGGGCACTGTTCTTGCAGCCAGATGGAATTAAGAGTTAAAGCTCCAAAGGCTCATTGCCTCTGAAAATTTGGGGGGTGGCTATCAGTTAAAGAAAACATCAGCTGCTTAGAAATGCATGGCACTACAGCTGAATATAATACCTTTCCTGTTCTCACTTGAAATGGTTTCCTATCGAAGCAGTTTCTGTATCCATCACACAATAGTCAGAATGGTACAGGGTTATACTATATGACACAATAACTGCATTCAAAAAGCATAGGAAAAAAATGACTTTTATAGTAGCAAATGCTGTAGCTAAGAGTCTAAAACAAATCACTAAACTGCACTAATTTGTAAGCTTTGAGGTTTGACGAACACACTGGCAGCTAAGAGCAGAGCTTTGCAATCAACTGTCCTCTTGAGCATAAGAAGATTTTCAAGAAAAGAAACCCGCTGAAATAGTTCCCTCAATTAACTCTGTGCAAAAAATGCCCAAGCAATACCCAGAGGGAACTCAAGGCAAAAATCAGGCCAAATATGACATTTAACTATCAATCTTACCAAGGCCAGTGATTGTTAATCAGCCTGGGGGAAAACAGAGTAGTACACTTGACAGTGGTTATTTTTTATTAGCACATGCCTACTATGTTACATGAAGGAATATAACTACTTATGCAGAATGTCTAGAAGAGCCATTTCTTCATTTTTACAGGTCACTAATTATGAATAGGCTTAAAATATCCTATGAGTCCAAAAATAAATTATACCAGAGAGAGCCCTTGGCATGGGCATTTCAATTTAAAAAAACTCAAATTATAATCATAGCTTTCTTTTTCAAGAAAGAAAACTGTTGTGACATAAAGTGCTGACATTAGCTACACACACACACACACACACACACACACACACACACACACACTTATTTATTTTAAGGACAAAGAGCTAAAATTTATCACCTAATTTGCATTCCTAATATGCACTGTTTGAGATAAATTTCATGTATGTCACAACAGAAGCCAGATAACTTGCATATTTTAATCACAGTAAGAATAAACGCTCACATATATGAATATAATTAATAAAACATAACAATATATACAAACATTTACTTGTACATACACTCACATTTGATTCCAAATTCAGCCACAAGTGGTTATTTAAACTTTACGAGTTTCAGATTTCTCATCTATCTCATTCAAAGATTAGACGATGGCATAACGTATATAAAACTCATAGTACAAGGTGTGGCACGGAGGAATCACTTGATAAATTGCAGTTATTTTATGAAAAAATTACTATAGCCTATGTTTGATTATTTGTCAATAATAGGAAAAAAGGCAGAGGATCCGGGTAACTTCAGTTTGGTTTGTGGATGTATTTAATCATCCACAGTTGAAGAAAGATGTTTTGATGCACCCCAAACTCACTTTTAAAAAGAAGAAAAGACCACCGTAAGACCTGACCACCAGAGCGGGAGGGATGGTCTTCAGAGTATACACACGATGCTGGGCTTCAAATGCACACACCACCGTTGTGCAGGTAAAATAAACTGCATATGTGGTGCTGTTAGGCAGCTAAGAAACATCTCTCTTCTGCCGATTGAAAACAAATAGAAGGAAAGAGAAGTAATGTGAGTTTTTAAAGGTGATGTGAACTGGTGAACAATACGAACATGAATGGATCACAAAAGGTATTTAAAAACAAAATAAATGTTAGGTGAGAGATTCCATGTCCTGCTGTCAACACTAAATCAGAGTCAGCTTTTCAAGGGAAGTGGGAAAGCAATCCAATTCCTTGAGCTTAACCTCAAGTTCAGCTACTACCCATGAGGCCCAATCTATGAATATACACACACCTACTTAAATAGAGAGTTAATATATATGAATATATACTTTTGAGTATATACATATACTCTATATACAAATAACCATTTTACATATATGTGTGTGTGTGTGTGTGTGTGTGTGTGTGTGTGTGTGTATANTAGAAGTACACCCTCTGCTCTAATAGGTCTCCAGCTTGTCCACTGCAGGTGTTAGGACTTCTCAGCCTCCACAATCACATAAGCCAATTCCTTATAATAAATCTCGTTGTGTGTGTGTGTGTGTGTGTGTGTGTGTGTGTGTGTGTGTGTGTGTATAGATATAGAGATAGAGATAGAAATAGAGATAGAGATAGGTAGAGGTAGAGATAAATATATAGATATCCTATTTTATCTGTTTATCTGGAAATCCCTGACTAATACAGAGAGGAAAATTTCAGAGCAAGGGATAAGCATCTAAGCTGCAGAGGTGGGCAGGGCCCCTATCTTGAATGTGTAAGGATTTGCAGTAGTTTTAAATTTATCTTCAGAAGAATGGGAAATCACTGAATATTTTTGAAAGTAGAGAAGTGAAATAATCTGATTTATGTTTTTAAAAATCATGCAGGCTTGGTGTGTGGATGTGCATGCATATGGAGGGATATGGAGTAAGTGATGGGCTTGGCCAGAAGAGGTGGGGAGACCAGTTAGGAAACTAGTGCAACTACAGAGGCAAAATATAAAACAGGAATGGACCTGGTGGCGGCAGCAGTACATTTGAGACATGCTTTGCAGGACTGATCCCCAAAAGAAGGTGATAGACAGGTTATCGTGGCATAAAGGAGAGAGCTGGGTTGCGTATGACTTTAGGTGGGTACTATGAACAATTGTGCAGACATGGGTGACCTTTAATGAGAAGGGGAAGGCTGAGGAGAAGATTTAGGCAAAGATCAAGAGTCCAGCTTTTGACATATGTTGATACCTTTGAGAAATCTAAGTGGAAACGTGAAAGAGACAGGTACATATATTGGTCTGGAGCTCAGAGCAAAGATGTGATATGGAGTATAAGTTTAAAAGTCATCAGACAAGATGGAACTTAAACTGCCTAGGGCAAGAGGGTGCAGAGTGAGCAAAAAAGAGGGGTGAGAACAGAACTTGAGAATCTCTCATATCTGGTGATTAAGGAGAAGATGACAAACTAGCAAAAGATACAGAGAAGTGTTATCTAAGAAATAGATTTCTTTGTTTGAAAGTACTATTATTTTCGTATACAATAAGGTACCACTGGATCATCACAAATTCTCTTGAAATAAGGAAGGTTATCTATAGAACAATTAAATACGGCCCATATTCTTCTCATTTATTATTCCTGAGAAGAAAAGTTCTATATAAACATAATTATTCACAGAGAATCCTGAAAACTTTAGTTATGTAACAACAAATAAAAGTATCAGATGACACATAAATGGACTTAAATTTTATATAAACAAGACTAACGCCAGTGGTGGAAAACTCACAAAGTAATTTTCCTTTATCTGCAAATATTAATTTATTAAAAAATTGTAATATTTACATGTTCTTAAATAGAATTAGACTTTGATTCATGTGTAACCAACTTATAAGTTGTTACATTAAAATTGTTTCAAGATTATATAATTATTTCTTGAGAGAAAACGAGTCTTATAAAACATCAGCATATCAGGCCAGCTAATAGAGGTTGGGTAAGAAAACAGTATCTTATAATTCTTTAATAATTTTTAAAATTACAAAGATCTTCCTAACATACACACACAAACTGCTCCAGTAATTGATCCCTGATAGTGGATAGATAATATATCACCTTTAATTTTTTTCATAAAAGTAAAAATGAATAAGGACTATAACTCAGACTCTGAAATCAGGAACTCAAAAGTCCGTAAAGAGGTGGCATGTATGGCCAAGATTCTTAGCATACCACATGGAGCGATTGGAAGTCTGGGCAGAAGAGGAGGTGGGACTGTCTGATAACCATTTTCAAACCCCTAACTTCCAACAACCAATTCACGCAGCCAAGTGGGTATGAATGATTCCTGGCAGACAGAGCCTCAATATACCCAGTAAGAATCTTAAGTGGACCAAAAAAAAAAAAAAATTTCTCACCTTTTGGAGATCAAAATTGCCACAGTTAAGGTCCTTTAGAATAAAAAATTCATTTTCTATAGAACACAATACAAGAAACACAAACAAGACAGCAGCAACAAATTACCAAGGAGAATAGACATCATTTATCGAGGGAATACGCTGGAGGCAACAGGTCTTTGCTGACATTTGCTGAGATCTATGACCAATATTGCTTGAGCTTTATATCATACATAATTTTATCTATCTTCCCTAGATGAACTGGAATGATATACCAAAGGAAGGTGCATGCAATGTCTCAGATGTTTGAGAGCTTGGGATAAGTAGTAATTACAAGCAGTATAGAATTAGGTAGTTATTGCTGAGACGACCCATGCATTTAAGAAAGACAATGGAAGTCTGACATCAATTTATTACTGTGTTTGGAAGAAAACACTCCCACCCCTCCCCCAAAGATGCCCACATCCTAGTTCCCACAAACTGTGACTATACTAGGTTGCATTGCAAAGAGGAATTAAGGTGTCAGATGTAATTAAGGTTGGTAATCAGTTGACCTTAAAATAGAGAGAAGGTCCTGGGTCATCAGGGTGGGTCCAGTGTCATCATAAGCCCATGGAAAGTGGAAGAGAATAGAAATAGAGGAGAGTTGGAGGGAGATGTGACTACGGAAGAAAGGCACAGAGAAATGCAAGCTTGATAGTTTGGGAGATGGAAAAGGGGGCCATGAACCAATATACATGGGCAGCCTCTAGAGCAGAGGTTCTCAACCTTCCTAATGCCGTGACCCCTTAATACAGTTCCTCATGTTGTGGTGACCCCCAACCATAAAATTATTTTCGTTGCTACTCTATAACTGTAATTTTGCTACTGTTATGAATCGTAATGTAAATATCTTTTTGTTTTCCGATGGTCTTAGGTGACCCCTGTGAAAGGGTCCTTCGACCCCCAAAGGGGTCGCGACCCACAGGTTGAGAACCGCTGCTCTAGAAGGTAAGAACAAGGAAATGGATTCTGCCTTTGAGCCTCCAGAAATTAACACAGCCCTGCTGACCCTTCGATTTTACAGTGACACCTGTGTCAAGCTTCTGACCCAGAGGTCTGTAAGAGAACTTTTATCGCTTTAAATCAGTAAGTTTGTGGTAATTTGTTACAACAGCAATAAAAAAAAAAACAATAAATCATCAATTTAAGGAGAAGTATGAAAGCTACAAAGCCTCGTCAGTAAATGGAAACAATCTACTCTCCTGCAAACACAGGGTGAAATTAACCCAGAAGGTCAGGGGTTAGGAGTTCTAGATACAGTTGAATTCATCTGAAATTCTGCTACATCTAAGTAAGATGGGAAGATGTGGAGCCGCAGATACCTGGGAAATGAACATCTGGTTTGATACACTCGTTGTTGAACATCAGGCTCCCTTGGACTCTGTGTGCCTACGGAAGTGACACAAGCTTCCGTCTGGAACTAGTGCTTCCTGCTTCCTCCTTGCTTGAAGACAATTCAGACGATAATTACGTGCAAGAGGACATGAGGCCCACCCAGGATTTGCCACCATACCCTCTCCTGCCTAAGAAGTCAATGACTAGGCCTAAGTCTAACTGCGTGAAGAGGTGCTCAGCCTGCCAAGGGAGGTGGGGTCAATGGCCCACAGCACCTAGCCAACGTGGCCAGCTGGGACAGTAATGGAACTCTGGGACTGCGTCTGAGGATGCTGCATCAAGAGGCATAAAGTTGGATAACTTATAGTTCACTGAGCTCTGCCTGGCCAGGCAGCACTTTTCCTTCCTTAGAATCTACCTCTAACCGCCTACTGGTAGCCTATCCAACAACAGGGGTGAAGTCACAATATAACCCAGCCATGGGGGTGTTAAAATTGCCAAGAAAAACACTACTCTCTGAAGGGAGTGGATTTAGCCAATAAGGACTAGCGGGAGCTGGAAGAGTATGGAGAGGAATGGATTCCAAGGGTGCTGGATTAAGGTGGGGAAGGAAATCAAGCTGGATAAGGGAAAGTTCTTGGATATGGATGCAGGATAAAGGACTGATTAACACACTAGTGAGGACAGGGTATTGGGACAGCCTTGTGAACTTGGCTTGCCTGTGACACCCTTACCTGGTGAAACAGAAATGCCAGCAAAGCGGCATGTAGTAGAAAAGGGGATCACAGGACAGACTGTGATTTATTCCTAGTAAGGGGGACAGATTTGTGCTATTGTGGTCACTTGCTTTTATTGACCCCTGTAT
This sequence comes from Hipposideros armiger, assembly GCF_001890085.2. Taxonomy (NCBI): domain Eukaryota; kingdom Metazoa; phylum Chordata; class Mammalia; order Chiroptera; family Hipposideridae; genus Hipposideros; species Hipposideros armiger. The sequence continues at coordinate 333,162 of NW_017732327.1, read as the reverse complement.
CACTCAGTAAGAGCTGCCCTAACAAAACACTGCAGACTGGGTGGCTTAAACAACAAAAATTCATTTTCTTACAGTTCTGGAGGCTGGAAGTCCAAGATCAAGGTGCTGGCAGGGTTGGTTTCTCCAGGGGCCTCTCTCCTTGGCCTGTGATGGGGCCACCTTCTGGCTGTGTCCTCACCTGTGTGTGTGTGTGCTTTCTAGATGTCTCTTCCTCTTCTTGGAAGGACACCAGCCCTATTGGATTAGGGTTCCACCTTTATAACCTCATGTAACTTTACCTCCCTAAAGGCCCTATCCCCAAATGCAGTTATGTCAGGGGTTAGGGCTTCAGCATATGAGTTTGGGGGACACAATTCAGTCCATAACAACCACCCTGAAAACCAAATGTATGATTGGTCAGATGTATAAATACAATATATGACAATGAGAAATTTTTAATTTTTACCAAGACAACTTGTTATTTGGGCGAGAGGAAGGCAGGGTATACATACTGCTTCATTATCTCTGGGCTGTCTGGAAAATAGGGGAAACCAGACCTCCACCTGGAACTCCTTACAGGTCCACCCCAGCCTCACGGTAGCTCATCCGCTCAGCTTAGAGCTCTGCTGCAACTGAACCACGGTTCAGCTTCTCCCTCTGCTCCATCAAGGCTCCCTCCCTCCCTTCCAGGTGCTGTTCCCAACAGCAGTCCCTCAGAAACCACCTGCATGCAAATCTTCCTCTCAGTCTCAGTGTCCTCGGAAAGCCAGCCACTACATGCAGACACCTCATCCTGCCTGGATTCAGCCTACTAGTTCCCATGACCTGGGCCCAGCCATCTCCCTGTAATAATAATAACTCTATTCCAGCTAATTCTGCATCTTTCCAGGCCAATATGATACCAGGCTAACTCACTTGCTCCTCCCCAAGCAACTTCAAATCCAATCCCCCAGAGCACAGCATAATCGTACACGGGAAGTTGGCTTCACTGGTGTTTATTTGTTTGCTTTGTCAATAACTTCCCATCTGTAGAAATGCTGAGACTTCCATTAATAATGAGAAAACCTCTGCAACATCATACTATTAGGAGGATGATAGCTGTGTACAATGAATGAGAAGCAGTCAATAGTTAAGCCACCAGAATATATTGACAGCAATTTTAGAATAACTTTTAAAAATATGTAGATTTCAACTTTTGTTACAAATAAAGATATTTAAATGGTATTTTCAGGTTCATATTTTATTTCATCCTTTACTGTTTATAAGAATCTCTATTCCAGTTTTTTAGACATTCCATTGAATTATTGTTAACATTATACAATATTCAATTAAAAGACACACCATAATATAGAAATGTACTAAAATCAAAGGTATATTATTTTATACCTTAATTATTAAGATATTATCCATCTTTATCCAAAATAAGAATATTCATCTACATAAAATACAAAAGTCACAAGTGGAAAGTCATAAAAACAGGGTGTACTCCCATATATAGTGTTAAGTATGTGAGGTTATAAAAACATAAAATCTATGATTAAACTGTTTTGAGCTTTGATTTCATTCATCTTTTATTCTATTCCTTTAAAAGTCTTGCAATTTAATTTGAGATTCTCAGATTACAAAATACATGATGACCCATTCCATTTGACAATATTATCACAATCTTCAGTGTGCAAAAAGTCATACCCCACTGGTTTCAAGTATTTGCTTCAGGTATGAAGAGTCACTGTTTAGAGGAAAAAAAAAAATCACAAAATTGATGTTTCTCCATTTTCTTAAAAGTCTGACTTGACTTTAAAAATATAACAATAGGGCCGGCCGAGTGGTGCGATGGTTAAGAACTGGCTTGGGATGCCAGAGGG
>NW_017732327.1:318516-328953 GCF_001890085.2 Hipposideros armiger | reverse complement strand
TACAAATAACCATTTTACATATATGTGTGTGTGTGTGTGTGTGTGTGTGTGTGTGTGTGTGTGTATATATATATATATATATATATATATATATGTTCTTTAACCCTTCTCTGAAACTGCAGAAGTAATTAAGCATAAAGGTTTTTATATAAGTAAGCTTAGAGAATTAAGGTTTTAACAAGCTAGTTTTCAATAACAAAAAAAAAAACCAAGTTAAATGCTTTTTGAAATATTACCCCAAATCATATAATTATAATACAGTTCAACAGTAAAATCACGAAATCACAGTGAGCAGAAAGAAGGCCCCTTTCAGCCCCAGCAGCGGCAGTTGGAGGGATGTTTAATGGTGAGGCACAGGAAATCATCAGAGAATAAGTAGCCCCTGAGTAAAAAGGCAGATTATTTCAGGCTGCAGCCTACTGGGAGTTATTCTTATCTTAAGTAAATGAACGGGAAATTTCTAAATCCCAGTCTTCACAGTGACGATATCATTGTGTAACATACATTATTGCAGGGAAGGGTCATAATGGAAGAGAGGTGTGCCTCTTTAGGCAATCATACTCAGCTGAATGTGTGCATGACAAAGTAAGAACGAAATAGCCAAAGACTAAATGAACTTTGATTAATTGTGAACTAAGACTGGAAACTTCAAAGTTAACCTAGGAGCTCTGAACAAGAAAAGGGTACATACACGTGGTCCAGTGTGAAAACATGAACCAAATGAAAAACATAAGTGAATAAAAGGAGGGGAAAATCACAATAATAATAAGAGTAAACCATGGAAAACAAGGAACAAGTTCAGAATCAGGATAATTTTTTTTTAATCAGAATCTTGATAATTACTTCACCAATTCTGAGATACTGAGGTAAGGCTGATAACTCCAAAACTACATACCAGTTCAATCTGTGCGTATCAGTCTACTGTGTGTGTATGCTTAAGGTGACTTGCTTGTCAAAAGTCAATATTGTTTATTCCACATAATGGGAAAATTTATTCTCAACTAATAATTTTGTTGTCTGTTTATAAAGTCCTGAGTACAGATGATCTTCTGGTTGGGTGACAGAGGTACCTGACCAACATTCCTAACCAATGTCTGGCTCATATTCTGACACTCAGAAGACAAACCTAATTAATTTCTCCCATCTAGTTAGTTATATGAATAGGAATGATTGACATGAACTACCTTTCAACCTCGAAAAATAGAAACTAAGTGTTTGCCAAGGATAACTCAAATGCTTTATGTATAAAAATGCTCTCTTGTGTAGGTAGTTGTTATCATTTAATGTTGAATAAAGTCCTAGTCTTTTCAGTTAATTCTAATTTAAAGATTTTTAAAAAATGATTAGGTAAGTAGGTGAGAAATTTCAGTCACTTTGGTCACAGCAATTTTAATCACTTTTGAATGAAAATTAGATCTTACAAAATAAATTTTTGATAGCCCCATTTAATGATTTACACTCATTTTGTTTTTATTTTTAAATTATCAGTTATAAGTATTCTTACACATATACACACATACATACACACACACACACACAGTGCCAAAAAAATGTATACACATTTAAGAAAGAGAAAAACTGTATTAAAATTATGCTAATAGTAACCACTTTGAGTATCTCTTGTAATTGCAGAAGTCAAACGTAACTTGTATTCATCTTTGTTATTGGCATATATTGAGTATTACAATTAATACAGTTTTGCCTTTCTTAAAATGTGTATACATTTTTTGTCACCCTCTGTATATACATATTTCCATTTGGATGGATTTTATATACTGCTGTTTTTCAATCAGTCTCAAAGTGGAGGGTATTGAGACTATTCTTGCTTCTTGATACAAAAACAAGGTTTATGCATATATTTGCATATACATATATTAGGTCACATGAATATTCTTTAGAGCTTTTAAGTGAGGGGGATTGCAGCTCCGTACCACCATCCTCACCATTAAAAAGCAGAAGGAAAAACTCCAGAGTTGGGTGAATTGAGAGAAGGGAGGCTAGCCTCAGGAATAATTAACAGCTACATGTGCATACAAGATGCAGTATCAAATAGCATTTTCATGCACATATGAATATTACATTTTTTAAAAAAAATACACTACTGGAGTTATTTTCTGCTAGACTAATACACTGGAATATTTTTTCAAAAACATTCCTATCCCTTTACTCTGTTCTAAGACCAAACGGCAATCCTATTGTATTATGAGGTCCAATTGCTAGAGCATCTGCAATGCTAAAAAATGCTTTAAAAAAAATGCTAGTACATCCTTTAAGAACATAGACAAAACTCTCCATGTGCTCTCCCTTTAATCCAGGTATAAAAATTCAACCATACTTTTTTATTCTTGATAATTTCATTTTCTCTACGTCAACAGCCCACTTCCCCAAGAGTTTATTAGATGTGGATACTGAGGGAGAGACAGATTAAGATGTTTGTCTGTGGTAACACGTAAAGCAGCAGCTGAACAAGAAGAAAGCCTAAATTGCCCAACAGTTTTCAACCACATCGTGCTGCTTTGCACAAGAGCAAAACCCAATAATGAAAGCACATACCTCTCTTTTCATAAGGGCAATGCATTCATCTCAGTGCTTGTACATTTGTAAAGAACAACATGACATTTTAAGTCATTCTGGACCCATAGCCCACAGCCTCTAAGGAGTAGGCACTCTAAAAAGGCTTTGAAAGTCTTTGAATTTAACTCCAAAAGCAGCTGCTATGCAGGTTCAGAGCTTCCCAAGATTGCCTAGAACGGGCAGGCTCAGTATCCGATAAGATAGAAACAACTATCTTATCTTCTGATGAGTAGGTCAGTTGGCTTTAAATTGAACACACACAAACCCAGAATTTTGGTGGACATAAATATCTGAGCAAGTTCCAGAGTATCACACAATGAAATTTATTTCGCAGACTTACAGGCTTTGGGGGAGCAGGGGGACATAGGTTAAAAGACAGATACATCTTACTAGTTGGGGTGAATTTTGGAGAAATTGCTTAGACTTCGTTAAACACACGTCCCAGGGTTATTTTTCTTTCTGCAGCACCATTGCTACAGCAGGAATCCATGTGGTAGCAGTACCCTTTCCTCCTCCTCCACCTCTTTCATGCCAACCTCTTTCAAGACTCAACCCTTAATGTACCACTTTTTTCAAGTTTCCTCCAACCATGACACCCACTATAATTGCTCTCTTTTGTCTAGGCACAAACATTTGCATACAGCTCAGAGCCTTATTTTGTTTTTCCACTGGGCTTTATCGCCTCAGTTAACTTGCAAAACTCTGAGTTCATAGCCCTTAGCACATAACAACATGTGTTATCCATAGCAGTTATATATTAATTTGTAGACTGAAGTTACCAGAACTTAACCTAACTCTGCCCAGAATCTGTGTAGTATTTCCACTGGTCACAGTTTCTGAAAAGTACCTTCCTCAGACCTCTGTGTCCTTCTCAGAATACTCCTGGGAGCCTCCTCTTCTTCAGTCCTTTATCTCAGGCGAGGCATGGACCCACTTCACAGTTCCACTTAGAAAAAGACAGAATGCCTCCATACTTAATCTGTGCCTATCTTTCCTTATATATCTGAGCCACACAATTAATTAACAGGAAGGGTTATCTGGTCTACCAGGACCACAGGCTCTATTTAAGAGTTCCTATATCCCCTCATCTTTCCCTTTCAGGAGACCAGAAAAATCTCCCTGAACATGTCCTTCAGTCGAACAGCATTTTTTTTTCTTCCTCTATTTCATTCACATTAGCAAAGTCCTAATTACTTTAGAGAAAAATTATTTTGCAGTTTTGCAAGTACTTAAGGTGCAGATAATTTCTCTTGTAGCCTTTTCAGGCTGGCATTATTTCTAAATCACCTCTCTCTGAGATCTCACCTGCTTTTTGTGCTGTCCTTCTGGACTCTGGGAGGCCTAGCTATGAATCAACCCTTCCTCTTTCAACAGATACGTTTCCTTTTCCACAGAATCGCTCAATTATTTTCATCCCTTCCACTCTCATTATAACAAAACAATGAAAGAAATATGCTGCTTGCAGATATGGTAACATATCATATATTTGACCCCATCTCTCAACCACAAAACAGTCCTTAGTATGGTTTTGACTGGGGACAGCAAGAAACTAATGTCTCCTACTTTTATTCAAAGTTGTAGAGGTAGCACACTAAAAACCAAAAAGAAAAAGTTACATCATAATGTCTAATACGTTCGTTCCTATCAAAATACGCTGTTAACTGACAAATTTATAGTAAATGTGTAATAGCCAGAAAAAATGTTCCTAATATGTAAAATGCTCTTCTGTGATTGTAAACTCCTGGGAAATGTATGATTTGGATTATAAAATGGAAATCATCTTTCTTACCGAATCCAATCAACGACATCAACAGGAAATGAAATAAAATGTTTTATAAACCAAGATTAGAAATGTCATAGAATCTTGGAAAAGTAGTAAGAAAACAATATAAAAAGAGCTTAACTGAAATCAGTGCAAGGTGGTATAGTTAAGAAAGAAAATGAAATTATATTGGTATAAAATGGGAAGTACCTTAGCATATGCCTCAATAATGGAGCATGAAGGATTTTAGTAGGTAGACAAATATATATATATATATATTCATCCATTGACTGTGCCTGGGCTCTGGGAAAAAAGGCTGTGAAATTTCCTTCTGTAAAGAAATCTCACAAACAGCACAGGACCACCATCTGACTGACATAATGTAAAGCTATTGTGTCTTAAATTAGGAGGATGATTTAATGTCATTTTAAAGTCTCTTCTCGCAAGTTTATGATTTTACAGAGCCAAAAATTTATTAATGGGATTTGAAAATAAAAATAGGATACAGTTTTCTATGAATGCAATCCTTTATTCAGTCTGCTCTAAGTAATATATTTACATTGACAGTCACTGAAGCGAAGAAATGAAATCTCATTTTGTGGGACTCTTCAGTTAATGGCAATTCCGATGATGCTAAAAGTGTTCACCTATTCAAACTTGAATTGCATTCGCTATAATACTTCAGTGGTCCTACCAAAATAGCCCAAAAGGATAGTAAGACCTCCCCGGTTCCACTCGGAGCTGATGGCACATTCCTTTAGTTTACTGCAGCTGCCGAACAGCACCAGTTCTCTAGAGCTCAGTTCCACGACTAGGTGGGTACATCTAATTATTTGCCTTCGTGGGTCCTAAGCTTTCAGCCCAACTCCTTCAAGACTTTTCCCAAAGCATGAGGACCAGGCCAGAGAACATGAGATGAATCTCCTCTATAGCTGGAAAGCAACCCGAGGCCACCATGGTTCCTAACACTGTCTTAATAAGACATACAATGAACCCACAGAACTCAAGCTCTTAGTTGCATCTCATTAGCCCTACCCCAATCCCATTACAACAGTAAGTTTTAAATTAATACAGAGCATATTCTTTCAGAAAATTTTACTTGTATCATGCTTCTCAGAAAGGCTTAAGGTGATCCGCCTTGTAAAACAAAAACTAAAATAAGTTTGCAATATCAATAAAAAGCGTCAGAACCAGAGGCACTTAAATTAAGATAAGAAATCAAGATCAGGAAAAATGCCTTCCTTGGGTTTCTCTTGTGACATTTATTCACCAGAAGTGCTTCATCTCTAAATTTTTATCTCCGAATCCTAATTATCTGAATGCTGGCACTCTGATTTATTCTCTAGAAAATGATTCCTTAGGCCTGCTCGATCTAAAATATTATACATAATAGCCCATTTAGGGGCTTCCCCAAGGACATAAGTAACACTGTATAAAACAATCTGCTCATCTGGCCCGTGAATTGTCCATAACATGACCAGCCAAGACAACCTTGAAGAGACACAAACACTCCCGAGATACAAAGGACAGCCCACTTTTCCTTGTGATGGTGCCTAAGATGGCGATGATATAAGGGTTCATGTGTGTGCGTGCACACAGTGACAGTGAGGAGCAGGAAGAGAGAAGGTCAGAGCTGACTGTATGTGACAGAACTTCAGACTGATTTTTTTCAGAACAATTATTACTCATCTCCTCCTCTCCTTCCACAGGCTGACACCCTAAATAGGTGTCCAGTCAAAAGCAGTATCTGACCACATGTTCTCTCCAAACTCAAACTGGGCAAAAATTAGATCTCAGTGCACTTGGGACATGGGGATGGGAACATCCTGGGACAGGCTGAAATGGTCAATTGACCTTCCGGAGCAGCTTTATACTTTTGGGTCAATCTGTCCATCCAGATTTAATTCACCTCACGGACAGTCTGAAATAGCTTCCAGGTGCTGGCTGCCCGTCTTCCCTCCTGGCTCTCAATGCCACTAAGGCTCTTCTATCCAACTACTGCCTGCGGTGTCATTCTTAAATTGCATGAGATTAATTCTTATTATCTGAGTTGAGTGAATATCACTTGCTAATTTGTCATACACATGTTTGATAAACTTATTTTATTTACTCTTCTAGTATATCCTAAAAGCTATTTAGGGACAGTGCATTAACTATTTCAGGACATCAGGTCATTGGTTGATATGGCTCCCATGAAAAACTCTTCAGACATGAACTTTTGTTTTTCATTTGTAGTGGAGATTTGTCCTGTGCTGATGCAGTTATAATCTTTTATCAGCCTCCTTAGAAATTAAGGATGTAATGGGCCAGATAAAAAAAAAAAATACAGTGTGTAGCAGTGGAGCAGTTTTTCCTTTTTTTTTCACAAGACAACTGAGAAGTTTACAGAAGATACGATTCTCAATGTTATGTCTTTATCTACAGCATCTCTGGAAAACAGTTACACAGCCCAAGCAATTTACTACCACAGAATGACTTACAGAGAAGACTCCCCAAACTAGGAAAATGCTTTGGATCCCTCAGCTCTAGGTGTTTCCATAAGTATACATGTATCTGTGGTTTACAGTGCGACTCTTGATGTTATGTTTAATCAGGTACCCTAAACCAAATGCAGTGAGAGTGCAAGAAAATTAATAATGCCAAAATGGATACCAGTTCATTGTTTATTTAATAACTTTTGGGTTTCAATGATGTTTAATTGAGTAAAAATAAAATTAAAACAAAAATTTTAAATTCCAAGAGTATTTCAAGGAAAAAATTTCAATACAAATAACTTTTTAAAATTCTATAACTTCAGAAAATGGACTTATAAAACTATATAAATATAGATACCTCCAAATGGGTGTTATCCATCAAAATAGTTAACATAGTTGTTTTAGGAAGTCCACATAATTTATTTTTTGATGCTGCTGTAGTATGAAGAATTTTTTTGCAATCTTTCTTTCAGAAGTGTTTTCCAATCATTTATATTACTGTAATGCCATCTCTGATACATGATATGTAAGGAATACACAGGAAAAATTTGTAAAAAAATTTTTTTAATGACAGAATTATTGGTAGAGAGTAGACAGGCAGATATAAATTAAAGGATAATCTCCCTCATTCAGCTGCAGCACACACAGACACAAATCTCAGTGATTATGCAGTTAGTTTACTAAGCAATATTCCAAGATAAATGGCAATAAGTTTCTAGGTCTATAGTATACAGTATATAGAAACTTTCACACTTGAGTACTGCACGTGTGTGCCACCCTGACTGAGCACAATAGGAAGATTACAGATTACAGTAACTCAAGACAACATAATCCATACATTAACATATTCTCAATTACTATATATATATATATACACACACACACACACACACACACACACACACACACACGGCTGAATTTCATGCTCAGTTTCCAACCAAGAAGTGGAAAAGTGAAGGGATTGACGAGCTCTTTCAAAGAAGAAAGATGACAATGAAATGTTTCTAATCATGTAAATAATATTAGGCTACAATGAAGTGACTTGCCTGAGTTACCTATAACACAAATTTTATTTCCTCTTGAACCTAGCTACTAGAAAACAGCATTAAAAAATAATACCATTTTTCTGTGTAGTATGAATGGTTGTACATCTGTAAATACAGGCAAATAAAGGGATACAGGGATAGAGATTTTTATGCTAGCAAAGTTCCCATCTAGGTCTTTGAAGTCTGTTTATAATTGCCCTGGCTTTTTATTTTAATACATCACTTCCATTTCTCTTTATATAAAATGTTCAAAACACTTTATAACCTTACACTCACTCTTATGTCTACGTCCTTTACAACTGGATCGGTATTTTATAACTAAATAAAAAAAAAAAACTGTTCTCTTCCCCATAAATGTTTCCACAAATAAAAATAAAACTACTTTAGGTTAAGAAAGGTCAAGATTTACAAAGTCAACGCAATGAAATTTGAAGTCTCTATCATTGATTCTCAGACTTTAGCATTCACAGAATCATGACCTGAGGTAATGAGCACAGATTGCTGGGACCCACACTCTGAATTTAGATTTAAAAAGTCTGGGATGTGGAGCATTTGCATTTCTAATAAGTTCCCAGGTGAGCCTGATGCTAAAGGTTAGGGGTCCCCAATTTGAGAACCTAACATCTGTGATATGTAAAACGGATTTGAAAAGTAATATATAAATACATTTTTTTCACCCACGTAATAGCTGTGACATTTATAACAACCAGAGATGCTGATTTCACACAAAGCAGAATCTATTCTTAGCTAAGTGACTAATAACCATATCAATATTAAAATAAAGCAAACAAAAAAGACCATCACCTTCATCCTGATGAAGTTCAGCAAAACTGCCTTCACCTTCATTGTTAAGCAACATGGGCACAGCGTTATTCGAATGCAATTGTTTTCTACTTGTCTCCACTCCTAGATCTTACCGTTTTCCACTCCCCAAAAGGAGACTTGCCAGGACTCATAATCTGAATTACAAAAAGTGGCAGCAAAAATCAACCTAGTCTTTCTAATCCAGATGGTTCCAGCCATCCTGTCCCCCTCACCACTAAGCTTCCTCACTTCTCATTATCCTCCTCCCCAACACACACACATATATAGACACACAATTAAAAAAAACAAAACCCCTTTTGATGGGATGGTCTGAACCAATGGGAGAGAAATAGAGACTTGGGCATGGGCTAAAAGGAATTCAGACTCTCCCATGCTAAGGAACAGCTCTTTGAGGAGGCTCTAATTCCATCCAGCATTCCTCCATCCCTAGAAGCCGGGCCAAGCTCAGCTGCTGGGGACACCCGAGTCTGACAGAAGTCAAAAGAGCACTAAATGAATTCCTGCTCTCCTCAGGCCCAAGCGCCTGCCCTCAGCCAAGAGCTAAGATCTGCCTGGAGTCTAGGCCATCACACACACACACACACACACACACACACACACACACACACACACACACACACACACACACACACACACACACACAGCACCACCACCATCAAGCAAGCTCTCTTCCATCTGGGAAAGAGGGAGCATGAGAGAGAGAGAAAATAAAGATGCTCAGAGGTGGGATAAACTGAAGGTTTCTTGGCCGGAGCCAAGCAGGGAACTAGGAAGACACAAAAGGGGAGTCGCAGACGGCGTGCTGGGGCGGCCAGAGCTCGCTACTCAGGACCCCTTCCAGGCCACCCCCCAGCACTGCTCAGCCCTGGACAGAACATAGTGGAGAGATTAAAGGTTGGGACGCATCTCCCGCATCCTTTCTCAAACACCCATCCACTGCGCACTCGGTGATCTCAGAGTTTGAGGACTCAAGGTCCCCTTGTACCCGCGCCCACTACGCAGTCCGCAGTCAGGTCTAGGGTCTGCAGGGAAAGGTCCGGCATTTCCACACTCATGCCCTTTGCCAGGTGGCTGCCACTGACTTAGCACTGCAGGCTAGGGTCCAAACCCCCGAGTGAGACAGTGGGCAGTGGGCTGGATTCACAGCACGCATTCTCAGAATATTGGCCCTAGGGGAGCTGTGGATGAGTTTGAGCCTGCCGTCCCCTCAAGGGCTGTTCTAATCTCCAACCATACCTCGAGATAACAAAAGTTATTTGTCCTTTAGGCACTGCCTGCTTGTCCCAGGAGAAGACGCACTTCAGCCAGAGCCTGGGGGTGTGTGTGAGTCTTTTCTGTCCCGAAAGTCAAGGGTGCCAACTGCTGACAAGCAAAGGAACCTGGATTTGCTCCTGAGGACTTAAAAACCTCCGAATTAACAAACTCGCCCTTCTCCCGGTCCTAACCTGTCCAGACCTGGGTTTTCCAGAGAACTGGGACTGTGTTCCAGTGGCTGTGAGCTGGTTATCCTGCCCCGGAGCTGAGACGCGCGGACTTGGCCATCCGTTCATTCATGCATTTGCTCATCCATTCACACAAACACGTTCCTTAATTGTGTCTGGCACCGAGAATCTTGCCTGCTATTTTCCCCTCCCCGAGTCAGTGCTCATGGCAACGGCTGGTGCAGAACGCAACTCAACTGTCACCCCACTTCCTGAGCTGGAAAATCAAGTCCTGTAGGCATTCACACACAAAAAGGGAAAGGTGGAGAGTGGGG
>NW_017732327.1:267296-318436 GCF_001890085.2 Hipposideros armiger | reverse complement strand
CAGAGGGATGGGGAGCGCACTGGGGTCGCATTCGAAGCCTCGCTTCGGGGGAAACCGCATTATTAAATCAAAGACTGCTAGAGCTTGGATGCCCAGCAGGGATAAACCAAGTGCAAAGCCACTCGTTCCCAGGAGCGCGATGCTACCGGTTCGACCCAACTCCGAGCCGTAGCCGAGGTGCTGGGGGAGCGGCTCGCAGCCCAATCCGCAGCGCGCTCGCTGCCTCCTGATAGCTCCCAATAACGTGATGGAGTGTGAATCAAATGCCACGCCGGGAGGGGCCCCGGGACTGCGCGAGTAGTGCATGCTCGCTCACCAGCCTATCTTGCCTAAGAATCACAAGGTCACGATAGCGTCGCGATTCCACTCACCGTACACTCCTTGGCCAGAGATCCCCTCCAGGAGGACTGTCAGCAGCCACACGAGACCGTACACTAAATCCATCTTCACGTGAACACGAACATATCCAGCCCAGGGGGGACGCAGCGGGACCTTCTGGGGGCCGGCGGGCAAGCGAGTGCGCTCCACTCGCGCCCGGGCCGTGCCGAGGTGCCCGGGAACCGCTCGCCCAAGGAAGCGCCGTCCGTCCGTCCTTCCCCGGCCGCGGCCGTGAGCGGAGCGCAGGAGCCCCACACACCCCACACTCATGCACGCACACACAGGCACACGGACACACTCCCACCGCACAATACCCTGACACACACTCACACGCGCGCCTCACTCGCACCGGGCGCCTGGGAAGATCGCAGACGCCGGGGAGGAGCGGGGGGCGTGATGGGAAGGGGAGCCGAGAGGCGAAGTGTTCCTCAGGGCAGCGGGCTCCAGTCTCGGCGGCGGCGGCGACGCGCTGGGCTGGCGGCGGGCGCGGGCAAGGGGCTGGGGGTGCCGAGCGCTGCGAGCCTGGCGCGGGCAGCCTTGGAGCAGGAAGTGGCCTGTGACTCGGGGCACCGAGCAGGGGGCTTCCTCGCCTGTGTTCGCCTTTACAAAGTAACTCGCGAAGGTCCCCGGAGGAGCGTCAAGCGGCGGCAGCGGCCCGCCCGCCCGCAGTCCGGAGCCCCCAGCCCTGCTGTCTTGCCTTCCCCCATTCCATCAGTTGCCATTGCAACGCCAATCCTATTACACGATGCAGGCTCGCATCGCCGAGCGGGGAGAGGAGGAAGAGGAGGAGGAGGAAGAGGAGGAGTGGGACGAGGGGGACCGGGGTGGGGAGGAAGGAAGGGGAGGCGGGGGAGGAAGCAGCAGAGGGACCGACAGGGCGCAGAGCGTGCGTCTCTAGCTCGCTAGGGCGACAGCCTCAGCCTCCGCCGCCGCTGCCGCCACCACCGTTCTCCGAAATCGCCTTCAGCGCCCCGCCGGCGAAGAGGGGCCTCGGGCCGGCCGCGCCAATCCCGGGAGCCGAAGGCAGCGTCCAGGCACCGCCGCTCGCGGAGAGAGGGAAGCAGAGAGCGGATCCGCACACACGTCTACGCGTGCTCAGCGGCCCCGCGCGCGTCCCCTCGGCTTCCGCGCCGCCCCCGCCAGGTGGAGGGGTGGGGGCGGTCGGGACCCGCGGGGAGTTCAGCGGAGGGAGCCGCGGAAGGGCTTCCCCGCCTGGGCTAGCGTAGTGCTGGCATCCGGAGGCGAAGGCGGGAGCGGCCGCCGCTCGGGCCCCAGCTGCGGCAGAGGTCCCCGGGCCGGGCGGCGGGGCGCCCAGGGCTGCACGCCGGCCGGAATCCTGGGCTGTGCGCTGGGGCGCGCGCCGCGGAGGCCACCGGGCGAGGACGAGGACGAGGAGGAGGAGGAGGGCGACGCCGAGAGCTGGCGGACGGGCGGACGGGCAGCCAGGAGCAAGGCTGTGTGTGGTCACGTTGTGCGCTACGTGCAAGGAGCGCGGGCTGCTAGCCGCAGCCGGGCGACGTCAAAGCCGGGTGCGCGGCTCAGCCGCCTTCCTCCGCGCGCCGCGCCTCCTTCGCGCTGCCGGCCTGTGGCGGCCCCGGAGCTCATCAGTATGGACAGCGCCGGGAGGCTCCGCGACGCCTGCCGCATCCGGCCGGCCGCCCGCTTCCCCGCCGAGGCCCTCCCCCGACTCTCCGCGAGCTCCGCGGCGGCTGACGCCCGTTACTGATGCTGCGCTCGCTTGCGGGAGGGCCAGCCACCACCTTAGACCCGGGGGTAATGACAGTCCACACTATACCCCTCCCCGCCGCCCAAGGTCTTCCAGGGTCCGTGCTGCTTGACTAGAGGGCGGAACAGGCCACAGCGCTCGGAGGCGGCTCCGTTTCTTCCCGGTTTCTGTCCTTTTAAATGGAAATGTGGTCATCACAGCAATGAAGGCTCGAGGGCAGAAACACTAGGAGTTCAGAGCTTAGTTTAATATGCACTGCCTCCTACTAAAGTTAACTGCTTTGAAAATCTTTTCTCTTTGGGGGGAAAAAATAGAGTCTCATTGAGTGAGGCAGAGAGCTAGTTCAAATGTTTGAGGAGCCTAAGAAATTCATGGTTACGAAAGGATTAGAAAATGCAAGGCATCTTTAATTGACATTGGAACGAGTGTAGACTGACTTCACCAAAAATGAATAGGGAAAAACTGGAAATACGGTATTGGGCTGATCTGTTTTTGTAACCTCAATAATTAGTGCTTCCTGCACGCAATCCACTTTGTTGAATATGTTCTTCACTAATTCAAACAGGGAAGTGTTTAAAATAGCTAGAAACGTGTAATTTATATACGTGTTACTAAAGTAGTTGCTATTGGAAAATCTGGAGCATAGTATTCATTTTTCTGCTCCTTTAATAGACTGATAAAACACCGAAGGTCCCTCGGCCTGCTACTTGTGCAGGGGGGGGGGGTCTCCAAGCATTAGAAAATGAATAGTCCCCATTGTTTCTACTGTGGTACTAAGGTACTTTTCCTCACTTAAGTGAGTTACGCATGTTTATTTTTATGGAGTGTGATCTAGTGCTTACCCTCTGGGTTTGCAAGATGAAAGGAACGATGAAGGTTGAGAGGGTCCCCAAGGATGCCGCACATAGGGTTGAGAACCCACCCCTTCTTTATGAAATGCCATTTTCACATAGATAGAATTATCACTCTGGAAGCAAAACTCAATGTGTGGTATTTCAGAGGAGGTATGAGTGACGCTCCCTCAGTGGTCACCTGTGGTGGTGGTTAGGGGGAGGGGAATTGTCTTCTGTGTGTGGAGATCCGTCTTATAAAAGTAGACCATTCCTGCATACTGCAGCACAGCAGCTGCGTGGTCAGTAAACTGCAACTGTTCTCAGATCGCAGCTCAGAACCTCTCTTGCCCACCATACAGTTATGTCCAGATTTTAACTGCTCATATTCTGAAATAGTACTTCACCTCCGTAGTCACATGGTCCTTTTGAAATTCTTATTTATGCAATGAGTCTTTTTGAATGATTTCAGGACTCTAAATGGAAGTATTTTACTATCCCAAAGAGTCAGTGTATCACTTTGACAAAAGAGCCCAGACTAATGGTGATTACTTTTCTTCACCTTCAAGATTAGGAGATAAGCTTCAGAAACTCAGGGCCTTTCTTTCACAAGTAGTACACATCTCTGCCTAGGAAAGGACCATACCCCCATGGAGCCTTCAGCAGCTCCTGAGTGAACTGTTTGGAGCTTGTAGAGATCTTAGAGAACCTGGTCATTTTACAATTTACTTCAATTGAGGAAACAGCCGTGTGTATCTACTCTGGGCTAGACCTTATCCTGGCTATTGGACATTCAAAGATATCATATATGATAGAATCCCTTCCTTTAGAAAACACACAATCTGATAGACAGTGTATGTTGATCAACACTGGTACCAACCACTACATCAGTTGACACTACAAGTCCTATATGAATAAAACCCCAGAACACATGACAGCAAATTTTACATGCAACCATTACTTGGGTGATATGACAGTAAGAATAAACATTGCACTGGGTTTCATGCTTTTTTTTCTTTCTTTCTTTCTATGAAAAAATACTGGGTAGATTACTTACAGAAACAATTGGCCAATTCAATCAACCAAGGTTGGATTTTGTTTTTCCTGGAATTGAACATTTTTAGGCTGCTCTGACCAAACAGGCATGATACACACAGCCATACCTTGGCACTAGCTATTGAAAGCCTCCAGGTGGTGAACCTGAGCTGAGGCTTCAAGACAGACAGGCAGAGAGATGGTTTATTTGAGAGAAGGGGAAGAGCTCAAGAAAGCAGGTCCAAAGGCTGGAATGCGGTCACACCCAAGGCACTGTGTGTGGCCCGATTAGAGCCGTTTCCCACCGGAGCAGCGTAAATAACTTGAAGGCTCACCAGCTTCTTGGATATTATGTAGTGAATATGGACATTGCATAGAACCCAAATAAATCCCATATTGCATTACTGCCAGGGACTACTCAAGAGTATTCTGTCTCTAGCGGGAGCAGCAATGGACATGTTATCATTTGTGATGACAGGATGATTAAAATTTAGGGGCTCTCCTCCAACAGCCCTAATTACCGTAATAACCTGTTACAGTTATATTGACTATAGTTTCATCTCAAATTTCTATTTTCATCCTCTAAAACGAGCATGAATGTTCCAACCTGGTAGCTTGAGAAAGGCAATGGTATGGAGGAAATCACAGCTTGGCCTGAGATCCACGCAAGGTAGTAGGGCATAAACAAGAAGAATAAGTAACTCTGAAGATACAGCTGAGTAGGCAAAATCAGAATATCAGTGGCAAATCTGGCCTTTCTTTCCTATCTAGCCTCTTTCCACATAGCAAAGACCAGGTCTTCTATAGTATTTATGGCTACTCCCTGTTCCCCTGCTGGCCCTTTAAATCACAGTGACTCCCATGCACACTATTCCCTTTCCAGTTTATCAAAACAAAACAAGAATGTAAAAATTATCACTGGCATATTGAAAATCTCTCAGGAATTGTACACCCTGATTTGTTGCATCATAGTTCTTTTGCTTGCTCTATTCTTCTTGGTTACATGTTCCCGGCTCACATCACAGTTTCCTGGGACTATAACCCACCCTGTATAATTCCTCGGTTGGCTGCATATCTGGACCCCTGGCCTAGCCCTTTTATCCTGAGGATAAATCTATTTCTGATCGTTCCAAAATCTGCTAAGGCAAGCTTCATTGTTCGATGGCCCAAACATGTACCTCAGACTCCGAACTACCACCTCCTCAACCTCTGCTCACTGGGCTAGATCTCGTTAAAGCTTACCAAGATCACAATAAAGTTTGATTAAATCCGAAAATGGAACCGTTCCTACAGGGTACACTCTCTTCTGTCCTGGTAAATTGTCTCTAGCCAAATGCCCGTTCCCCTAGTTTTATTTTCTCCTACTTAGCAATAGATTCCAGCACGCACTCTTAGAAGTCTAAGCAGCATCACATATAATTGACTGTTTCTGGCGACAGTGAGACATGACTTCCTGTCAGAGACACAGAGCATACCATTGGGGATTCCAGGTGCTGGTCCTTTCCAGGAGGCAGTTGTTCATAATCACAGAACCCAGACACTGGTGTTAAGTATGAGACAAAGGTTTTATTTTGGGGAACAGGATTGTCCCTCAACAGGGCTTTAGGGAGAACAAAAAGGGATATGAGAAAGGCAACTGCTAATATTAGAAATAAGGAAGCATATTGAATCCCTATTTTATAGACTGAGAGAAGTCAAGAGTAAATCTATGGCTTAAGGAAGCAACAAATTACCCAAAGGATAATCCCTGGAGGTAGCAAAGCCAGGGTCCAAATCAAAAAGGACTGTCCCAGGAGAAGCCGAATATATGGATACCGTTTTGAGAGGATGCCAAGGTAAATTGTTACCAGATGATGGGGCTAAGGTCTCAGATATACTGTGGCTGTTAGTGAGGGGTATGGGACAAACCAAGAAAAGTAGAGCCAGAGACAGAAAACATGAGGCAAGCACCTTGTTTTTCCTCTTATCTTCAGCTTGCAAATTGCAAATGTCCAGAGTGTTTACTCATGATAGAGAGCATTTCCTCTCATAGGCCCCTTTTTTTTCAAAACAGACATACTAGTCTCTAGTTCTAGACTTCCAGGATTTTGTGAGCCATTCATGTTTCTGATACAGTTTGTATCTTGAACTCATAATAATTTTTAAAACCCTACCCTCATATACCATCACCTTGGAAGTTTTAGTCGTCCTGCCATGGACTCATTCTGGCATGTCTCCCTTGAATTCTTATTATAATTCTGATATTAGTTCAGGAACAAACCCAATGCTCATTTGTTCTAGATTAGAAGGGCAGGGCAGTGTAACATTTTAGGTAAACATCTGAGCTCTGACAGCAGACAGCCTCAGGCTTGAATCCCTGACATCAGTGTGACCTTGACATTTCTCTTATCCCATACAATGAAAAGGGCTAGAGGTTATGAAGAGGTTTATATAAAGTAATACATGTAAGATACAGAGCTCAGCACCTGACACATAATAATAATTAATAATAATAATACTAGTACTACTAATAATACACACTATTAATATTATTATTGTTATTCAGTATTTTTCTTGACATTTGTTAGTTGTTGGAGAGCATTAGTAGATGGGGCTAATAACTTGAATGATTTCCATTTTGAGGTTAGCTGACAGCTCAGAACCTTTAGTTTTATAAGTATGATGACGTGTTTATCTCTGAACATGTTACTTCATTGGCTTTCATTCAAAGTTCATCTGTCCCATTTCTGTCCAGTCAAATTAAATTCTGAAGTCTTCCATTTATCTGTAATGGTTTGGCATTTCAGTACTTAGGAATAGCCTTAAAATCTTCTGAAAACTTGAAAATTTGAGAGTACAATTCTGCCTCAAGATTATTTTTGAAAGTACTACATCCCTGGATGTATCCTTGGAGAAGTCCCCAGCTTAAATGTTAACACAGAGAAGTTTCTTCTTATCATTATGCTTGGTTTACTATCTTTTAAAAACAGATTAGTATGAAGTGATGCTTACACTTCTAGCTCACCAACAGACCAGATTAAAGATGAACAGGATAATTGGATTAGAAATCTTGTGGTGGAACTATAAAGGAACCCTCTGTTTCTGACAAAGAAGTTATTTGATTAAGCCACAGATAAGATATAAAGGACTAGAAGAGAGCTGAACAAAATTTTCCTCAAGATTCTATATTTGGAGCAATTTACAGATGTGCATGTAATAGGAAATGAAGAAAAGGAAATTTGGGTCATAATCAGGTGGGGGGGTTCATATCATCACAACACTAATTTATGATGCAATACATATAGTTACTATAACATAATATAATAAATAATATAATATATAATATAATATAATATAAGCGAACTTTTCATATTCTCTGTAATTAAACTGCTAACAAGCTACTCATATCAGCTAGTGGTTGGGAAAACTCCAGGGAGCAGTCTCTTCTTGGTTTCAAACTTCATCTCTTAATGCAATTGCCCAGTTTTTCTGGGTTTCTCTCAGATGTTATTCTTTGTCCTCACCCCATGAGTGGCTGGTTCATGTTTTGTCCTGATAATAGTGGGAGATGTCTTCTTCTATCCAGCATTGCTATTCTCCCCATGATCTTCGGGTATCTGTCACATACCCTGTGGCACATATTGCTCATATCTTCACCCACTGGCTTCAGGGCCTGAGGATTCAGACCCTGCCTCAGGCTTCTCTGAGACTTTTAGCCAATGAAACACTTTTCCATCTTTTCTGGAGCCTCCAGGAAAGTCTGGATCTCCTACACACCACTCACTTTGGAAAACAAATGGCACTACTTTTCATTCTCTCTTTATCTGACTATACCATGTTGATATTTCTACTCTTTTGTAGAATCCCTGATCTGCACTCAATGAGGCATTTTCATCCAAGAGTTACGGCACATTTCCAAAAACAAGTTTTCTGTACCATGGAATTCTTAAAGTTTAAGAAGGTCGTTATTTCCAATGCAGCCACAAAATAGAACAGGGAAGTCCCCCTTGAGGAAATGCGTATCTCTAACTTCCAAGTCTGCTGTCTCTTTTTCTTTCTCCTCTCTGTAGGTTCCACCTTTCTCCCACCATAAGCCTCCCAGGCCAGAGGGGTATTCACCTCCCTTCTAAAGGGAACAATGAACCTAATTTCAATTTTGTATTCTCCTCCTCTCTGGTTTATAGAAAGACTACTTTGGTCTGATTCCTCCAAGCTAAAGCTTGATCATTTACAGCCCAGGTCTGGGAATTCTCCCCCAAACCTGTTTTTTTGTTTTGTTTCGTTTTTTTAACTCAAATGCCTGACACTTCTTTTTTTTTCCCCGGCTTCTTCCCTTTCCCTGAGGAGATGCTAAATGTCAATAAATGTAGAACCCTAGAGCAGCAAGAATTACAGGGAATCAGAAACGAATTGAATAGATGACCATATTTCAAAATATTAGTTATAGCTGCACAACCCAATCCTCTATAAATAGCTTAGTAAGGGGGTAGAACCAGGTTCTGCCGATTTGGGGTAGCCCAGGAAGGGAAAAAAAAATTGTGTGGCAGCTCAAAGCTAGAGAGTAGATCCAAATAAGTGGAGGGTTTGGGGGTGGGGGAATGGGGAGGGAGAGTTTCTGGGGGAATCAATGAGAAGGGCCTTAAATAAAGGAGAAGAAATCCTGTAGGCAGGAAATTGTTTATTAGAAGGATGGAGAGGCAAGGACTCCAGCAAACCACCGAACTAGCCAAGAAAATAAGACCCACCAAGAAAACATATTGTGGCTGAGTTGTCTGATGTGGGTTAACAAGCTAGCTTACAACAAGGCAAACGAGGGAAGAAGAGAAAAGTGCAGGGAGCTGTACTGGTTTGGGTAGCATCCACCCCTGATTCATGTCCTTCTCAGAATCTCAGAACTTGACCTTATTTGGAAATAGGGTCATAGCAGATGTTATTAGTTAAGATGAGGTCACACTGGAGTAAGATGGGCCCTTAATCCAATATGACTAATGTCCTTAGAACAAAAAGAGAAGGCACAGAAACAGACACACATAGGGGGAAACACCATGCGACAACACAGGCAGACACTGAAGTCATGTGTCTACAAGTTAAGGAATGCCGGGGATTGCTGCCAGTACTGAGGGCTAAGAGAAAGGAATGGAGTACATCTTCTCCTAACGCATTCAAAGAGAGCATGGCCCTGCTGACCCCTTCCTTTGGGGATTCTAGCCTCCAGAAGTGTAAGAGAATAAATTTCGCTTGTCATAAGCCACCCAGTCTGTGGTACTTTGTTACAGCAGCCCTAATAGACAAATGGAAGAGATCATACTTGTCCCTCGGGCAAGAGTCAACACAAAGGCCATTTGGCTGCCTTCTGGAACCCCCATCCCAGATCCTTCCTTTAGGAAGTTTTCTTCTAAATCATTATGGAATCACAGTTTCCAGCTTGGACAAATTAAATAACTTCCATAGTGCATAACATTCCACGTCCGTAAAATACGTTACTGACTCAGGAGAATATAATGAGAGTTAAGTGGAATAATGCTTGTTAAAATGTAGGTAAGTGTGCCTTTTCTCAGGGAACCAGAGACGCCAGGAAAACAAGACTTGAAGAACTACTATTCCCAAGTTCACTTTGATGCAGCTACTCCCCAGGTAGAGATAGGAAGCTTGGGATGTTCAAAAGAAGAATTGAAGAAGTTTTCTGTCCTCAGTGTTCTCCAGCGTGTATCTGATGAACACCTCTCTATTCAGCAAAAGTCTGGAAAAAGGAAACTTCTCAATTTTTCTCTTTCCTCTCTTTTTTTTTACTCTTCTGTGACCAGAAGAGGGGACTTTGCCTCTTCTTCCTGTCTATCCCTTTTAAGTAAAACTCACTTAGAGCAGCAGTTTTCAACTTTCCTTTTCTTTCCATTTTTTTTTATATATGTACTTTTTTTTTTAAGATTTTTATTGGGGAATTGGGGGGATGGGAACGCTGGGGAATTGGGGAAGGGGAACAGACAAGTTGCTGTCGTTTTGTTCTTCAGTCTAGTTGTGGAGGATGTTGCTTCACTGGCCCAAGTTGGCACCATCATTGCGCTCTTCCTGGGCGAGGCAGATCAGTCGCCGGCTTCTGGACGGCTGCTCACTGCGGCTGCTGGCCGCTCATGCTGGCTGCTGGCTACATACGATAGCCCATGGCAACCCACTGCCACAGGGGCTGCAGCCTACACCATCCCCGGCGACTCACGGCAGCCCAGCTCCAGGTTGAGCTGTTGTTCAGCATCTTAGCTGTAGAGGGCAGTGTCACTGGCCCTCATATGTGGGATCCGAACCGGGGCCCTCTGGCATCCCAAGCCAGTTCTTAACCATCGCGCCACTCGGCCGGCTCTCTTTCCATTTTTTAAATCACAACCTATGGCAATAAATATATTTTATGTCATGACACAACACACACACACACACACACACACACACACACACACACACACATACTCACACTCACACACACACTCGTACATCCAAAACACTTTTTTTTCTCATAAAGCAATTATCTTTACACATGTAAAATATTTTGATGTGTTCTTTTCTATTCAATTCCATTCTCTTTCATATTATTTTATTTTCAAAAAGTATGGTCTGAACATAGGAAATTTATTCCATCACTCCTTAATGGATCAAGCATCATTATTAAGTGCAAATGCCTGGCTTTTGACATACAGAAGTGTTGCTAAAATAAATAGATAAATAATAAGCAAATTATTTCTCTATCCAAAAAGCCTGAAAAAAGCATGTACCTTAACTCTCTTGACCTGAGACAGAAATCTCTTGGCTAGGCCTTGGAGGACGGATAACTATTAACGATACATTCTGAATGACATACTGCTTTACCTAATTTGTATCCCTTCTTTTTTTTCATTCAATATGATGTGACATCTTTCCATGGTATTAAGTGATTATCTTCAGCAACATTTTTAATGATTGACTAGCACCCCAATGTGTGAATGCAATGTAATGATTTAACCAAGCTCCCTTTGAGGGCATTTGCTTTGTTTCAAAATTTACATTCTAATGAGAGGAGACAGATAATGAACAACAAGGAAGCAAGCAAACAACCAATGAGGATAATTTCAGATTGTAGGAAGTACTTTAAAAAAGTGATGTGATAGAATATGAAAGGGCTAGGGAATGATTAGATATTATCATCAGGAAAGTAATTTTGAGGTAGACCTGAAGGATAAAAGCCTACCATATAAAGAGGTGAGGAGAGATCTACAAAGTGAAAAACAAGGGTGCTTGGCATTTAATGCATTGAAGGAATAGGAGGAAGGCTTTCTGAGCAGTAGCTAGGGACCAACTCATGAAGAACTTTATGGGCCAGTGTTTTATTATTAGTGCAGGTGGAAGTGCCTAGAAAACTCAGAGAGATAGAGGCTGAGAGCTAGAGCTAGAGCTAGAGAGAGATAGAGCAAGCTAGAGCTAGGAAGAGAGGGACTATTCCAAGAGAGAAACGAGCCTGTAGTCAGAAGATATATTGGGTATGGCTATGGAAGAATCTATTAGGGCACTGACCATATGAAAGTTACAGTCAATTTCAGAGTTAAGAAAACAATTCACATATACCAGGGAACATGGATTGTTTCTAAATTTATTTAGGGTTTTCCAAGTTTGTAATAATATTTTGTAGTTTTGTTTGTATACACATATATCTTATATACTTCTGTAAAATTATACCTTATTACTATGAATGACACATTTTTAAAATTATATTTTCTAATTGATTATTGTTGGTATGTAGGAAAGTTATTTAACTTTAGTATACTCATTTGATAACCAGATGAAATTGAATACTAAGCCTATTTTCCTTTCTTTAATTGTCTTATCAGTAAGTTAGTGATCATATAATCTGCTAATAATGATAATTTTGATTGCTTCTTTACATTAGTATGAGTCTCTACTTCTCCCTTTTTGTGAGACTTCACAGGCAGGAATTTCCATTATAAAACTGAAACATGTTAGTGGTAACATTTTAAGATTTTAATTGGAATGCTTCTAGTATTTCACAGTTCAGAAAGCTATGGAATGTTGGTTTCAAATGGATATACAATTCCCAGTTTAATAAAAGGTTGGTTTGTTTTGTTCCTGGTTGTTGTTGTTTTTCTTGGTTATTTTCCCCCCTGACCCAATTTGCATGGCTAATGAATTTAACCATATGCCTTGTTGCCCTAATTATAATCGTTTTATGATAATGTTATCCTGGATGTATTGTAATAATGTGTTAGGGTTCTCCAAAGCAACAGAACCAATGAGATATATACAGATATACATAAGAAGAGATTTATTACAGAAATTGGTTCGTGTGATTATGGAAGTCAAGAAATCCCAAGATCTGCTGACAACAAGTTGGAGAGCCAGGAATGACAGTGGTCCCATTCAGTCAAAGTCTGAAAACCTGAGAACCAGGGGAGCTGATGGTATAAGTCCCAGTGATGGTATAAGTCCTACAGCTCTAGAACCAAGAACTCTAGTGCCAAGGGCAGTAGAAGATGGATGTCCCAGCTCAAACAAAGAAAGCAAGCTTACCCTTCCTCTGCCTTTTTGTTCCACTCAGGCTCTCAGTGGATTGAGAGATGACCACCTGCTTTGGGAAGGGCAATGTATTTACTCAGTCTACTGATTCAAATGCTAACCTCTTCCAGAAACACTTTCACAGACACACCCAGAAAAAATGTTTGAGCAGCTATCTGGTAAATATTATACCAGAGATTTACCTGAGTATCTTAGCTCAGTCAAACTGACCCATAAAATTAACCATCCCGAATGATAATGACAACTACCATGAAAACTTATAATGTGCTACTTATAATGTACTTAACATGTTGCTAAGTATTGTATCATTTAATCCTCAAAGTAAATCTAGAAGAAAGATATCCTTTGCATCTGGAAAAGCTGTGGTTAAATTTACAGAGGTTAAATTCAATGGTAGAAACAGACCTCTAAATACAAATCTACCTTATGCAAAACTACTCTGATGATTTGATGTATTTAATCAATTTTAATCGCTATTAACGTTAGTATGAATACCTGATTGTGTTGAGGAATTATGTAACAAAATATCTAGGCCATTTCAATTTAATGCATTCAATCTTCAAAATCACCATAGAAGTAGAACATATATCATCATTCACTTTATAGAGAGGAAACTGAGACACAGAGGGCTTATTATGTTGAAGTATTTTTGTGTTTTAGAAAAAAAAACACATTTGTAATAATGTGTTATAGCTTTAATAAAGTACTCAATTGAATAATAATTTTATTTATAATTTCCGTGCATTTATATTCTCATTTAAAATTAGTCCGTGCCATAATCATTAGGTTAACTGGGAAGCTTGTAATTTCTATGTATGAGCTCCAGAATATCATAGAAATTATTACAAAAAGGTTCAAAAGAACTTACCTGCTAGTCATCTGGACCATGTTTACCGAAGGACATTAGTAAATCTATTAGTTAATCTGTTAGTGTATTAAATCTATGGTATTCTAGTAAATCATGTATTTCTTAATGTGGCATGGTTGCATTCTTAATGTTGCATTAGTGGTCTATTAGCCACATGTCATTTAAATGGGAATGATCACATTTAATTTTCTAGACTTATTTCAGTTTCAGTTATTCTTTCTACTCCCATTCTGTAGGCAACCCAGAATGAATGGCATCATTCTTCATGTTGTTAGTTGGTAGTCATGAAGAATTTTCCTTGGTTTATATTCTTCAGGCTATTTGAATTCTGTTAAACTGTCTTTATTGCTTACAAGAGACCTGAAAAGAGAATGATGGGATCACAAATAAAATCTTTTATAATACAAATCTCACTCTAGAGCAACAGAAATGAAACTGAGATGAATTCAACACATGTCATCAACTTTGAAAGTGGGAGAATTCTTGTTTCAAACTCTTGGAGAAAATATTCAGAACCATAAGGGCATAAAAATCCCCATACCCAATACAGTGTGCGTTCCTATTCCTTTTATTATCAACTTTATATGAAAGAAAAGGAATCAAAACCACAACATATGAATGAGAAGTTATTAGATGGGTAGTAATACTAATTCACTTCTAACATTTGTTAAATCCTATGTAGGAAAGCGTGGCATTGGTATAAGGCTCTGGCCTTCCTCTCTTGGTCTACCCTGGAGGTAGTTTGCAGTTTTTTAACGAAGAATTCATCAAATAAATAAATGACTTCCTACCTTAAGCACCTCAGCCTGAGTGCTTCCTCTAGCTATAGAAACATATTGGGTCTGGGGAACAAGTAAGTCAGAGATGTGGGGGAGTTAATGCCCATAATCAGATGAACAAATTCCTGTATTAAATCTCTTCTTATGTACAAGTATATCTTTATTGTTAATTCAAACAACAAGGACATGTATTAGTAGATAAACACTTTAGCTTCACTATCTCTTGGTGGGAAAATTCTCTCAGGGAAGTCAGCAAGTCTGAGCTCCCGTTGATACAGTTGCAAATGTCAGAATCTCCTTTTTTTTAAAGGCTGAATAATATTCCATTGTACATATATATGCCATAATTTTTTCATCCATTCATCTATTGACAGACACTTAGGTTGTTTCCACAACTTGGTTATTGTGAATAAAGCTACAACTGTCATACAATTTCAGTAAATAGCAATAATTATTGTGTTTGTTTTACAAAGCCTATCTTATTTATTTTTAAAAATCTTCATAGAATTGTACTGTACATGCAGAAAAATGCACATATTGTAAGTGTATAGCAAAATGAATTTTCTCAAACTGAACACAGATAAAATAATAGAATATTACACCAAGATAAAATAATAGAATATTACCAGGACTCCCAAATCTCTCCACCACACATCCTTTTCAGTTACTACTCATACTAACAAAGGTAAACATTATTCTAACTTGCATGGGTCTTTAAACAAATAACACACATCCTATCATTTGACCCACATCTACCCTGCTTTGTTCTGTATTATCAATTCTAATCTAAAGATAAAACCATTCCCTAACCTCACCATATTTTGCATATAAACACGTATACAATTTTTCCAAAAATTTGTTGGAAATTCTTTTCTCAAATAAAGATGAACTAAAACCTGGATTTAGTGAATTGAACTTAGATGTATAATAAAGGAGTAAAAGGCATAGTTTCACTATGTGGGTTTGGACTAAGTGGAAAAGTAGTATCTTATGTTCAAAGATCATATAAGAAACATACTACCCTTCCTGTCTTTAACTGGATTATTTTGTTAAGAAACACTGCAATTCCATTAATAATATCCTTATATTGAAGCATTACATTCTAACTTTAACCCAGGTTTACAAGTAATTGTTTTATTTAGATTTAAGTAACAAGTCTATGTTCCAAATTTTATTTTTGGACTAGATGTGTTTTATAACAATAAGTTTCTTTTTATTACAATACATCTTTTTATTAAAAAACTAGTTTGAATTTATAAAGTGCTCAAACTAACCAATTTTAACGTGACATAATGCAATGTATTTCTGGAATAGTCTTTGCCTATAATGCAGAGCAATTCCATATTTATTAGATACATCCTTATATGACAGACAAAAGTCTGAAGAAACAATTACTGCAGTGTCTGACTCAGTGTACTATCTATTCAGCTAAAATGTAGCCCTCTTCTTAACACAGAAATAAAGAGCTGATAGTGAACTTCATCAAGCTACTTATTTGCATTTCAGAATAATGTCTGGCTTTTATGCTCATTTTCCATCTTGAGTTAATAATTTTTAAAAAAGAAAAATTAAATTGTAAATAAGAAATTGATAAAACATATCTAGTTAATCATCACTTTGTGATAAATTCTAGGCCTGTAATAAAATATTCATGATTTTCCTCCTTAAATGATATGATGCAAAAGTATATCCTGACAGTTCAAATAACATAATCATATTTAGTTAACAAAAATTCAAGTAAACAAATATTGATTTCTCACCAATTGTTAAAAAATTAATAAGCACAAAATAAAATAACATACAAGAATCTAAGTTGTTAAAAATTATTGAAAATGTCTATTATTTTTACCTTAATTTTCAAGTTACCTAAAGACTTCATTCTCAGAAACATTGACTTCCAGCATGCAGAATTGAAAATTCTCTTGTCTACCTTGTATGTTCTGCAAAAGCATACATTTGTCATGTGTTTTTCTAATTTATAAATCATTTAAAATATGTACATTTATTTACCATATTTGCTTACTCAAACATGTTCAATCTATTCATCTAAACCAATCTTTTAAGAAAACATTTAAAAGCATAAATTCATAGGGTTGTTGCATAAAATAATAATATGGTAAAAGTATCTAGTATTAATCTTCTATTGATAGCTCTCAAATAATAATTGCAAGCATGTGAATTATATATCAATGAAAAAAATAAAACTAACTTTTAAGTGTATTTGGGTTTTCTCAAATGTCATTGCTGGAATGGCCAGTTTGAGCCTTTTAAGAAATATCAGTGTTGTAGAGCTTTGTTCCTGGTAATGGCAGTCTAGTTTTGATCAACACTTTCAATAAGAACACAATCAGGAAGTTCAAATATGAATTTCTGCATATCTATACTTTCACCTACATATATTTATTTGTTTTTCTATCTTTCTGTCTATGTAGACAGTGCAGTGAGAATTTCTGGGCCAAGATCTGAGAGAAGATTGAAACCCAGTGTAGCAAGCCCAGCATTTGTAGCTGCTGTTCCCCAAGAAGAATTAGCATATTCCTGAAGAAGTGGCTGAGAACCTGTAAAGCAAAGCAAAATTTCAACATATTCAAGGACTTAGAGGGGTAGAATTTGTAATATAGGGCCCACCAAAAATGGAGTCTTGATAAACTACCAAGCTTGAGTTGGAAGCCCAAAGGAATGCAAGTTAGGGAAGGATAAAATCAAAATAGACCAGCCGTCACTGAAGCTGAATTACAGCTTTGAATCCACTCCAACACATATTGGATTAAAGTGATCTAGGATTGCTAATGCACGGTCTGCAAGCCAGAAGCAACTGTAAATCCTCTCCAGAGAAGGGTAATATCATCTGAGGTCTCAAATAAGGCCTATAATTATTATAAACAACACTGATTGCTCAATCCAAAATAAGCAAAGATACGAAAAATAATACAAAGTGATTGTTATAGGCCAAACTGTGTCCCACACAAATTTATATGTTGAAGTCCTCATAACTAGGACCTCAGAATATAACTGTGTTTGGAGATAGGACCTGAAAAAAAGGTAATTAAGGTGAAATAAAGTCATATGGATAGGCCCTAATCCAATATGACTGACATCTTCATGAGAAGAGGTTAGGGTGCAGACACATAGATAGGGAAGACCATATGAAAATACCAGAGGAAGATGGTCATCTACAAGCCAAGGAGAGAAGCTGTAGAAGAAACCAACCATGCCAACACCTTCGTCTTGGGCTTCCATCCTCCATGAGTGTGAAATGACAAATTTCTGTACTTTAAGCCACACAGTCTGTGATACTTTGCTAAGGCAGACCTAATACAGTGATCAAAGTCCAAGAGAAACAGCATAAAATACAAATATCTACAGGGAATCCGAAAAGTAGTGATATCAACAACTGACCTAAAAAAAAAAAAAGCTTGTGTTTAATAGCTTAATATATTCAAGTTAATAAAAGATGTAACTGACATAGAAATAAAAACTATTATAATAAACCAAATGGAATTTTTACAACTGAAACATTCATATGCTGAAATAAAAAAGCAAAAGATGAGTTTCAAAACATATTTGATATAGATGAAGAAAGGATAGTGAACTGGATAAAAATTCAGAAAAACATTTCCAGAATTGAGGTGTGAATATTTTAAAAAATGAAAAACACAGACAGAGTCTATGAGACAAAAGATTTTTTTAAAAAAATCTATGCAAATAGAATTGGATCACAAGGAGGAAAAAGGAAAAAATATTAACGTTTTAAAGATACAATAGCTGAGAATTTTGAAAACTGATGATAATATATACAGCCTCAGATTAAGAAGCAAATGAAGAAAATGTACCTACACATAACGAGGTAAATGTGCTAAAAACAAGAACAAAAATGGCAAAGAGAAATGACAAAAGCATCCAGGGGGAAAAAAAGATGAATTAATTACAAAGAAGTCACAATAGGATTGAAACCTGATTCCTCAAACAGAAAAACAAAATTGAAGCCATATAAAAATGGAATAACATTTTCAAGGCATTAAAAGGAGTTAAACATTTCACGTCCAGAGAAAATATCCTTCAAAAATAAAATAAAGAGGTCTTGATAATAAGAAAAAACGCTCACTCTTACAATAACAAAAAATGCAAACAAAAACTGCACTAAAATGCCAATTTTCATTGATTGCAGTGGCAAACACTGAAGTTTACAAATGCCATGCTAGCAAGACTTTGGGAACAGGCACTCTCACATAGTACAAAAATCACTCAAAAACCATTGAGAGAAAGTAGGTAATTTACAAAAACTACATTTGCATTTTTTTCCTTTTATCCAGCAATCCTTCTTCTAGGAATCTATCTCAAATACATAGTGACAAAATATATAAAAAGACATAAGTACTACAAAATCTATTGCAGTACTATTTGTAACAGTGGAAGAATAGAATACAACCCAAATATCCACTAATAGGGCTGATTAAACTATGATACTATGATACTAAATATATTAAAGTATAATATATTTAGCTGATGAAGTTTCCAAGCTAAGTGTTGAAGATGTGGCCTGGTTTATTCTTGCTGCTTATAGTGAAATATTAGAGGAAGGAGATAGAGGGAAGAATTGTTAAACAAAAGAGAAACACAAGTGATGATGTGGGAAATTCTTGTCCACCCAGATTGCAAAAGATGCCAAAATTAAGAAATTTCACCATTGGGGAAGTGTTCTAGGGAAAATTCTGAGACTGTGGCCCTGAAATTCTCCCCTGGAATCTCAGAATATCTAAAGATCAGAGTATTTAGTCACACAAAATGATTCTGGGAGATTAAGAGTGTGACTCAAAGATCTCTTCAATTAAACTGGGTAGTCTCTAGGAAACTTGAGGGCTATGTCTCTCAGCTATGTCAGCAGAATCAAACATTGAGAAGGGATTATTTAGGTAAGATCTCTGAATGGGAGGTGCGGGGGAAATCCTTTCAAAATATATACATGTATCAAGTCATCACATTGTACACCTTACATATCTTACAATTTTGTCAGTTATACCTCAGTAAAGATGAAAAAACAAACCTCTTGATGAGCCTCTTGTCTAATGCAGTGAATTCCTGTGACATACACAGGAGACAGGAAGCTCTTAGAATGCTCATACCAACAGAAATCCCAATTTAATCATGAGAAAAACATCAGCAAATGGTAATAGAGGAACATCCTACAAAATACCGAACTAATTAGTATACCTGAAAACTGCCAAGGTCATCAAAGACAAGGAAAGTCTGTGAAATTGCTACAGCCAAGATAAGCCTAAGCATGACAATGAAATGTAACTTAGCATCCTGAATGGAAATCTGGAATAGAAAAAGAACATTAGGTAAAAACTCAGGAAATCTGAATAAAATATTGACTTAATCATGTAGCAACCTTATTTATTAATTGTAACAAATGTACCAAACGAATGCAGGTTGTTAATAATATGAGAAAGTAGGTGTTGGGTATGTAGGACCCCTATGTAGTATCTTCTTAATTTTACTGTAAATGTAAAACTGCATTAAAATATAAAGTCTATTTAACAATACATAAGGATGTATAAAGGAGAAAAAACACTGTCTTCATTAAGCTGATATAATTTTTTATAGCAAAAAAACTGGTCTTCACCAATTTTTTCCCCTGTTTTTATTGAGGTAAAATTCACATACCATAAAATTTACTATATTAAAGTGTGTAATTCAGTAGGTTTTAGTATGTTTATACCATGTTGTGCAATCACCATCACTATCTAATTCTAGAATTTTTTTCATCACCCCAAGAAGAAATCCCATACACATTCAATAGTCACTGCCCAGTTCCTGATGAGGCCCACTCATCTGCCGTGGACACCTGGCTCGTCAGCCAGGCACCTAGAGGGTTAACTTGAGTGGACTGGATGAGGAGATTAGAAAAGAAAGACACAGAGATGAAAGTTGGGCTCAGGAATTCCACTGTCCACTGATGGCAAAAAATGGCCCCGTTTATTGCTTGTACACAGCTTTTATAGCAATAGTAGATTTTTTTTAGGTAAGGGGCTTTGGGAGCTTGAGGGAGTGGGGAAGCAAATGTTCCCAAAGCGAGACAAAGTATAGCAAATAGAAACTGCTAACAGGGTGGCAGTTCATTCTGTAACTTTCAAGGTTGTCTGTGATGTAGGCTTGCTCTTTCTTCAGCAGCA
Source organism: Hipposideros armiger (assembly GCF_001890085.2). Lineage (NCBI taxonomy): Eukaryota > Metazoa > Chordata > Mammalia > Chiroptera > Hipposideridae > Hipposideros > Hipposideros armiger. The sequence goes on along the minus strand of NW_017732327.1, from coordinate 298,115 downwards.
CAGTGGAGAATGAGATCTGTCTAGCAACCTTCCCACGCTGCTCACCTGGGTCTGAAAGTCTGTCAGCTTGCCAGAGGTCTCCCCTTTTTTATTTATCACTTAAAGGCAGACCTCTGATTTACTGAGGCTGTGGTTGGCCTTGCGGCGGCTGTGTCTGCCTTAGGTTGTCCCTCCTCAAGGAATGGAATCTTACCTGTCATGGGCTAGCCAGTCATCTTACGACTGGTGCCTGTCTTAGGTTGTTCCTTCCTGGGGAATCTTACCTGTCATTGACTAACCAGCCATCTTACAGCTGGCCCCTGTGACTGGTGTCTGTCTTAGGTTGTCCCTCTCACAGGGAACTTACCCGTCGTTGGCTAACCAGCCATTCTGTGGGGCCAAGCCTCGTGGGGCCAAACCTGGGGTGGAGGAGGAGTATGACTACCGGACATGAAGGATATTAACTAGAGGGTGAGCAACATGGGAACAATTAGCGCAGGAGTCGATGATTATCGACCCCCATCCGCAGCAGTGTGTGATAAACTCCTTTATTGAGAGCCTGATGACGGGCTTTGATGACTGTTTCGTGGACTGAAAATAAGCACAAGATTAATAGCAAGAGAACAGTATTTTTTTAGCAGGATCCAAGTTTTTGAGGTGTAATATTACTTTTTGTGTCAAATCTTTTGGACCAATAAGTCCCAAAGCTGAAATCTATACTCTGCCAAGTGTCCTGAAGGTGACTGCTATTTATTTCTATTATGTACTATTTATTTCCTTTACTTCTCTTATGTATTACTTATTTTCTTTACTTCTATTATGTATTATTTATTTTCCTGTATGATATCTGTAGGTAAGTTGGCGGCATATGATGTTGACATTAACTCCTATTTTTTTTTAACTATGATCACTAAGACATTGATTCTTAATTTTTTTTATATCCACCTCTTTTGGATATGAATATGAAATGTAAAAGACTGTTACTTTAAAGCTATAGTATTAGTAATGAGAGACTGCTGTGGTGACTGTAGTAGCAATGATTTTAAGCTATAAATGATATAACTGTTGTGAAGCCTTAAACTATTATTATGAATCCTAACCTATTTTTTATTTCTTATTATCTCCATGAGGGTTTGTATCCCCAGACCTTTAGTCCTGGGTCCCTCAATAATGATTGACAGAGGACTAGAATACTATGTCCTCTACATTTGGTAAAGCTGCCAATTGTGATAAGAATCCTTATATTTAAAATTTTCCTATGACTGCAATTTCCAATTAGGATGATATTAGAGACATACTTACCCGTTGTGAGTATGTCTTTCTCTTCCTCATCCTGCGTTCTTAGGGAAAAACATAGACATTCCTTCCCCCATACAAGGACTGAATCTAGTCCTTGTTAGATAAAATTATCTGTTGTAAAGACGCTGTAAAGAATTTAAAAATACTGTGAAGATGCGAAAATTTGAAAAATTTGAAAAATGGATTTAGTTAATTAGAGTTTACAGTGTTAACAGAGTTAAGTTTACACCCAAGAATGCCCATAGTCTCCCCCTTTTCATTTTATTAATTGAGTTTTGAGAGATTGATGGGTATTTGTGACTGACCCCCAAAATAAAAAAATACTTACAGTTAACTATACTTATTTTTAAGTACATCCAAAGTTAATTAATGTTACTTACTTATACTTAAAAATACCTACAGCCAAAGTTCATGAACCTTAAAATTGACCACCTTATACTTAACATTACCTAGTGTTAATTAAACTTAACCCTATAATTAAAAATACCTAAAATCTAGTATACTTGACCTTATATTAAATATTACTTAAAATTAAGATACTGGGTGGGTTTTAAATTTTTTTATCCCATTAATATCTCCTAGGAGTTTGGAACATTTATTAGAAGATTTAAGATGGCCCATCTAATTGAAATCTTTTGTTTTTAGCTAATCAAATATTATAAATTGATAATACCATCTGGAGGTAAAAATATTATAATACATATAAAACATAGACAAGTATAGACCTCAGAGACTATATATATATAAACAGAATTATTAACAATTGTAGAGAGGACCTAAGATCTTATAGTTGTCCTTATAACTTTAGGAGGTTGAAATAAGGAGTGTGTGTGTGTGTGTGTGTGTGTGTGTGTGTGTGTGTGTGTGTGCGCGCGCGCGCGCAGGGTGTGTGTGTGTGGGGGCTAACACCTAGGTTTAAAAGTGCCTCTTTTTTTCTCTTTAGTTACCTCAGCCTTAAGCAGAGGCTGTTTACATTTAAGGCTATCTGTAAGACCTTGAAAGTTACTGAGAGTTAGAGAAATCTTTTAAGACTTATTTTTGTTAAGTTGCTGAATATGAAGGAGGAAGTGTGGCTGCCAAAGAGCTATTCAAGGGGCCCTGGCGCTCTGGGCTGCTGGTGGCTGCTGCAGATGCTTGGAAGGAAGCACTTCCTGCCAGGCGGAGGGCTCCTGCTTGGGCTTGTGACTAGCCTCAGCGGCGAGAACTGGCGCCACATCTGCATAACTGCGATCAGGGTTTTTTTGTTGTTCCTCCCCCACAACCTCCTGAGAGTACTTTGGTGGCAGGGGTTCATCCTGAAGTTCTTTATTATTACCCTCTGCACCTCCTCGAGGAATATATTTTTCCTCCAACCTCTCAAGAAGACTTTTGAGCTTCTCTATTATAATCTGAGGCTGGCTGTCTGGGAGGTGTGAAGCCTCCTGTCTAGAGTCAAGACAATCCCTAACTAGCCCCCAAAGATTACATGTATCTACAGGAATATTCTCCGGGCCTTTTGCCGAGTAACGCTCTCGCAGCTGTTCACCCACCCTGTTCCAAGTATCAGAGGTAAGAGTTCCCTCCTCGGGGAACCAAGAACAGGTGTCCTGCACATAAGCAAGGAATTTTTCTAGCTGATGCGTAGTAACGCCACTGCAGCGGTAGCGAAGCATAGTTGTAAGCATTTGAGTGAAAAGCTGACGGTCCTTTGATTCTGATTGTCCCATGTTTTACTCCTGATCTTTGCTCCCTTACCTCCTCTTTGTAGCAGCAGCCGCCTTGTCCGAAGGGAATCTCATTTAACTTTTCCTTCAGTACGCCCTCAGGCCCCATGTTGGGCACCACCTGACAAGGCCTGCTCATCTGCCGTGGCCACCTGGCTCGTCAGCCAGGCACCTAGGGGGTTAACCTGAGTGGACTGGATGAGATTAGAAAACAAAGACACAGAGATGAAAGTTGGGCTCAGGAGGTCCACTGTCTGCTGATGGCAAAAAGTGGCCCTGTTTATTGCTTGTACATAGCTTTTATAGCAGAAGTAGATTTTTTTTAGGTAAGGGGTTTTGGGAGCTTGAGAGAGTGGGGAAGCAAATATTCCCGAAGCAAGACAAAGTATAGCAAGTAGAAACTGCTAACAGGCTGGCAGTTCATTCTGTAACTTTCAAGGTTGTCTGTGACGTAGGCTTGCTCTTTCTTCAGCAGCACAGTGGAGAATGAGATCTATCTAGCAACCTTCCCACGCTGCTCACCCGGGCCTGAGAGCCTCTCAGCTTGCCAGCTGCCAGGCTTAACCCTTACTGAAGACCTCCGGCTCAGCACAAGTTCCCTCTTCTTTGCAGTCCCCAGAAATCACTAATACTTTTTGTCTCTACAGCTTTTCCTATTCTGAACCTTTCCTATAAGTTGCATTACACAATATGTGGCCTTTGTGTCTCACTTTCAGTTAGCACAGTGTTTTCAAGGCTGATTCCTCTTGTAGGAGGTATTAGAACTTCATTCCTTCATGCTCTTTTGTGGATGGTTCTAGACAATATACACATGTGCCCTGAAAGTAAACACTTAGATCTACAGTCCCCAGAAAGATGACTCTGGAAGACAGCAGTGAAGTGTAACCTCCCACTAGGCAGAATTTCAAACAATATATTTAACTGTCTACTTTGGATGGACTGAGAGAACCAGAAATATGGATTACGTTGACTGATGAAATATTGGGTTGTCGGAAAAGTCATGACATATTTTTTCTATGTTTTTCATTGCAAAAATGCATCATGACTTTTCTGGCAACCCAGTAGTTGTAAATAGTTGTTAATCATTCGGTTGGATGGATAGGGACTTGGAAGAAAGGTGAATGGAAGATTGGTGAGAAGGAACTTTTGGGAAGAGGTACGTGGATGGACCTACCTGAATGGGCACAGATTGTGAAGATATTTTTTACTTGTAAATGCCTACCCAAAGGCATACACTTTGGAGGAGACTCAAAATAATAAGATAGACAAATGACTCAGCCTATGGATATCAGTACCCTCCTCCCCAGCTACCCCAGTGCTTACTCAATGGGCTCATGAACAGAGGCCATAGCAGTCAAGATAAAATATGGATTTCAACAATGTGGACTTCCTTTTACCAAACTTGACATGGACAATGCTACTGCTGAGGGCCAAATCTGCCAGTAACATAGGCCAACGCTGAGTTTTCTGTATGGCACCATTCCTCCTGGGAAGCCTGCCATTTGGAAGCAGGCTGATTACATTGGACCTCTGCCATGAGGAAGCAGGTCAAGATACAACATTATTGGAATAGAACTATATTCTGAATATGGATTACTCTTCAACACCCATGAGCTTCTCCTAGCACCACCATCTGTAGACTCACAGAGTGCTTTAATCACTCCCATGCGATCTTACACAGCATTGATTCTGATCCAGAAACTGATTCCTCAGCATAAGCAGCACTGGTCTCGTGGAGTTCATTGGTCTTCCTACTTACTCTCTCACCCAGAAGCCGTTGTACTAACACAAAGATGGAATGGCTTACTGAAGACTCATTTCTGTGGCAGTGGTGAGATATCACCTTGAAATGACGTGCTCTCACAAAATAGAGTACATACTTTGAATTGAAGATGATATTATATCTTGTGTCTCCCCTGTGACTGGACTACATGGGTCCAAGAATCAAGGGTAGCAAGGGGCTCCTGTCACTATTTTACCTAATAACTCAGTCACAGACTGTTTGCTTCTCATCCTGAAAACCTTGAGGACTTCTAGGCTGGAGATCTTAGTTCCCAAGGACAGAATGTTTCCATACAATAATGCTTCCATTCACTTTGAAGAGGAGACTGTTGCATGTACATTTTGGGGTTTCTCTTACCACCGACGACAGTGATTGAATTGAACCAATTATTAAGGGGACATTGGTTTGCTGCTACACAAAGAGGATCATGTCTGGAACTCAAGGGATTCACTAAGGTTCCTTTAAGAACTTCCATGATCAGTAGAAAAGGACAGCAATAACAATGACAACAAAAAGTCTGTGAGAGACCCAGACCCTTCAGAAATGATGGTTTGATTCACCCTATTAGGTAAAGCACCACGACAACCTGTGTTTGGAAGGGAAATTTAAAATATGAAGTACTATTGCGAGAAGGAAATCATACATAGCTCTTCATGACCAATTACAGAAATAATTATATGTACAGAGGGTGCCAAAAAATGTGTACACATTTTAAGAGATGTTATCTATGTTCAAGCAGTAGCTCTCTGTAATCAGAAGTGTCTGGACACTGATGGTAACCTCTTTGAGCACCTCTTGTAATTGCAGAAGTAAAACGTGACTTGTATTCATCTTTTGTTATAGTATATATTGAGTATGACAATTTTAATAGTTTTTTTCCTTTCTTAAAATGTATATACATTTTTGGCACCCTTGTATACACCTTATAGATTTGTAAAGTTAACCTCCAACAAACTTGTATAGAATGATAAGGAAAAATAATATAGATGATAGATAGATGACAGATAGATAGATAAATTTATATAACCAACAATAGGTAGATTCAAAAACTGTTGAGACCGTCTCCTCATTTTAGAGAAGGAGTGAGTGCTCCTGTACTTGTGTGAAGTAAGTCTGCATCTTGTTAGGTGAAAATATTTAGTCATTTTTCTCACCCTCCCTCAGTCTTAGCACAGCAATAAGCTTTCTGTAGTTCTTTGTGTTTATGGTTACTTTTTGGCAATTAACCCCTTTTATTAGTTAACAGATCTTCATATTACATTTTCTCTGTTCAACTTACTGTTGTGGTTTCTCTCTCCTGTTGGACTCTGATTGATACATCATTTCTTTTAAGTAACTATTGCTATATAACAATATACCTGCAAACTTAAAAGCTTACAATAAAAATTTATAACTATCTGTCATGGTTCAGAAGTTTGACAGGGATCACCTGGATGATACTGTCTTGGAGGATCTTCTGCAGTGGTAGCAATATGTCAGGTGGAGCTGTAGTAATGTGAAGTCTTTACTCTGGCGGAACACTCAGGATGGCTCATTCACGTGGCTGGCAGCTTATACTGGGAGCTCACCCAAAACTCTTTACTGCAGTGGCTGCTATGATGTCCCTATGGCTCTTGGTTTTTCTCTCAGCATGAATGATGGGTTCTTAGAGGTATCATCCTAAAAGCAAAATTCCCAGAGGGAAGAAAATAAAAAATGCCAAGCCAGTTAAGAACTATGCCTAAAACTATGTTACTTCTGCCATATTTTTCTTATGCCCTGCCAAATAATTATTCCCAGATGCTCTCATTTTCCTGGAGTTCCGTTGCCACTTTATCAGTTTCCCTTTTTAAGACCATCACAATCTAATTTTGGCAACTTAAACAAAAATATCTTTATTGATAGAATATCAAATTGCTTATAGAAATACTGGGAAAGGGGTGGCCTACACTTCTAACATATGTAAGAAAAAAGAGAAGCTATACCCATAGCCTAAATTCCTTCCTAACATTATCACAACTTGCACTGGTTAAAAACGCCATTCTGCAATTCATGTTGCCAACAAGAAAATCGTTGAACACCTTAGACCTGCTGCCTCTGCTGTGAACAATTCTCTATTAGGCCCATATCCTTGTGTTATTAGTTTAAAACTCATACACTGAGGAGCTTCATAAACTTGGCCAAATCCAGATCATAGTCCTGAATTCAAGCTTCAGAAGAAATGTGTAAATTAGGGGCTTTCAATGTCCATAAAATTGTAGGATGAATTTAATTCCAGTCCAGACTCAGAAAGTGGAGAATTCTCCTAACATAGAAAGAAGGCTCGAATATTAAGCTTCCCAAATATTAAAATGTCTGCTATGCACAGAATATACTTATTTTGGAAAAGTTTTACAGAAATATTGAAAAAATTCTATTCAAATCTCTAAGGAACGGGCTAATTAGTCAAATAACAAAGTGTGAAAAAACCTTTTAGCCACACTTATTAACACGAGTGTACCTTAATCACTGCATAATATGATTCCAGTAATACGTGTTTTGATTACCAAAGAGGGTAATTAGGTAAACAATTAGGAAATAAAATTCTGAATTATTTAGGGTGACATACTATAATACATTTTGTTTTCAGGGATAGCAATGTGAATCAATGTAAATTTTTGTGGACAATATAAAATTCTGGCTGTTCTCCTCTTACTTTTGGTATAACTACCTGCTGTTACCAATATGAAATACATCAGTGTTGGAAACAATCAGAAGGGATAAAATAGGATAAGAGAAAATAATATACGATAGTGATAACTGATTTTGTTATTTACTTATTACAATGAGAATTTCCTGTGAAGCATGCTTTCTAACTTAACATTCCGTTCTTCTCTACTTAAGAGTAAGGTATTAAGAATAAAAGGCTTTGGAGGAAAGAGCTACTTCTTGAAACCTGAAGAAAATGTTGACTTTCTAGGGGAAGGTTAAAAGCTCTAACTGAAAGACACCCACTCTGCACGAATTTAGAGGGGTAGCTGGAGGGAAAGAAAATGATCTCTAATGACCAAGCAAGGATAGGTTCATACTCATAAATCTGTCTACAAATAACAGCTGATACCATCTAATGACTAGAGAAACAGCATTACCAACATATAAAACACTGGAATAACAATGAGTTATTAAGGATTTGGGTAAAAATTGGGAATCAAATATTCTTTGAACAGTAATAGATTTTATAGTATTCAGTAATTTCCATCTATTCATCTATTTACCTATTATTTAACTCATTTACTAACCATTTATTGAACACTTCCTATTTGACAAGCTGCGAAAAAATCACTGATGAAGAAAATGTCAATTTTCTCACATATAGCTAAACAAGGAAGAAAACCAAACAAATTAAATAATGACCACAGAAATAAAACCTCACACATACAAGTAACTAAGGATTACATGAAGCATATTATGTAGGTGTAAAACTATAATTTTTTTTTAAGATTTTATTGGGGAGTTGGGGGAGGGGAACAGTGTTGGGGAATCGGGGAAGGGAAACAGACAAGTTGCTGTCTTTTTGTTCTTCAGTCTAGTTGTGGAGGACATCGCTTCACTGGCCCATGTTGGTATTATCATTGCAGTCCTCCCAGGTGAGGCAGATCCGTCGCCGGCCACCAGATGGCCACTCATGGTGGCTCAGGGCAGCTCATGCCGGCTGTCAGCCACACACGGTAGCTTATGGCAGCCCTCTGCAGCAGGAGCTGCAGCCTACGGTCACCAGCAACTCACGGCAGCCCCGCTCCAGTTCAATCTGTTGTTCACCATCTTAGCTATAGAGAGCGCAGCAACACTGGCCCCAATGTGGGATCCAAACCAGGGCCCTGCTGCTCAGAGCTGGCATCCCAAGCCAACTCTTAACTAATGTGCCACTCGCCTGGCCCCTCTGATTTTTTTTTTATGCTGGTTACACAGATTTGATCATTTTGTGAAAATTTACTGACCTAGGCATTCCTGGTTGGTATGCTTGTTAATAAAAACTTGAAAACAAATAATGTTAATAATAAAACATTTTTGGCATTTGAAAGGATTGAGTACTCAGCTTTCTAGAAATTTCTACTAATTGAATACTTTTCTAAATATCTAGATAAACAAGGTTTTTAAAAATTGTTTTTGAGTTTATGTGAGTTGCCAAAGGGTAGTTTCTTCTTTAAAGCCTGTTCTTGATCACAAGTTTATACAAACAATTGAGGTCTTTTTGTCTAAGAACACTGTAAAATAAATAAGATCATTAAGATTTGTTAAAAAAAAATGAAAAGAAAGAAAAAATACCAGAGTGTAGCAATGGCTCTGCTGATACAAGAACATACTTGTTGAAGCACATATTAACTATATTTGGAGGACAATATTGTAGCTATTAAAAGTAATGTCTTTAGTGTTCGTTGGTTATGTATTAAAACCTAAAATTGGGTTAAACTATGATTAAGCATGTATGTTAGGCTTCTTGGTAGCAAGCTAAAAAAACTGATTCTTAGTAACCAAGGAGAAAGTCAGTTTTTTGAAAGATTATTAGGTTGTTCAGCAAACTTAAAAACAAAACAAAATGAGGAATGTTAGCCAATGGTCACTAGCACCAACTCAATGCCAATAGGAACCCTCAGTTTGGAGTGCAGTGAAGGAAACTTTATTCAGTTCAAACAGCTCAATTGTGACACAGCACAACTATGAAACAGCAAGAGTTTGAGGGGGCCCTGGGGTAAGTTGCCTCTTTGGCTAGACACTTCCACTCTGCTGTGGTAAGATGTTTTCTGTGGTTCAGCTCCAGCAGGGGAAACACATTCTTCAATGGAAAGGGAAATTTCAATCTCTGAGCCAGAGGGGAGCTGGCTTATATAGAGAGATGTCCCTACCCCTGGTCCCTGATTGGTCCATTCTCATGTAAATGAGTATTCAAAATCTTTGCAATTTGATTGGTTCAAAAGGCACTGTTTTAATTGGTCAGAGTGGATCTGCTCTGATTGGTTGGTGAAGATGGAGATATAGCTACCCAGCTCTGATTGGATGGGAAAGTCTCAGTCCTACTGTTTGAAATTCAATTCCAGGAACTCCTTTATAAGAGCCAGCTCAGAAGACAGAAATACAGTGCAAGCAGGCAGTTCAATGTAGGTGTCTCCCTGAAGCCTGGCTTGTGTGAGAGGCCCCTATTTAGAAATAGCTGGTAGGCTCTGTTTCTTTTAAAAAATTGAGCCCGGTTAGCCACTGGGAGCACATCTTGTTAGGTATCTTCTTTCACAGGGTCCACAAAAGTGAAGTTCAGAAATTAGGTCGAGATCAAATGAGACTACCACTTGAACATTTATCTTTACCATTCCTGAGACTATGGTTTACAATTTCAAGATTCAAACTCCCAGGTGGAAACATCTGATTGGTCACAGTCCCTGCTTCTCATGAACACTCACCCAAAATAGGAACAGTGTCCAGATGTTGCTTAACTTAAAAACACACAATAAAAACAACAAACTCATATTACAGAAAAAAATAAAAGTAACTTTCCAGATTTATTTTCAACACCTGTGGCCTATGCACTCCAGGACTCTAGCTAAATTAAAGATATCACCTGGCATCTATTAAAGTGATCATCTTAATCAATTATATGAAACAGAGAACATGATGACACATAGGAGTTTCCTTAAAACAACTTTGTCACCATCAGTGGATTGGATTTTGTGGTTAGTTCCCTTTTTGGTTTTGGTCATACATCACATATATTTCTCTTAAATAAAGTCTAAGGAAATTATAAGTTATGGAAACTTGAGAATCATATATTCTTAGTCCAGTTATAATAAAGGTTACTAAAATAAGAATTTAAAATATATTCTTCATATAATTTGATTTTATATGGTTTACTACAATTTTAGAATCTAATGGCTAGCCTGTAGAACCTTTTTAGAGTCAAATGTTTTTCAGATGTAAATTATAACCTCAAGGTGTTAAACACTGAAAAAATTACTACTACAGAGCACAGAGGATTTTTAGGGCAGTGAAACTACTCTGTATGACACTATAATTGTAGATATATATCATGATGAATTCTGTGGACACAGAATGTACAACACCTAGAATGAACCCTAATGTAAACTGTGAACTTTGGGTGATGATGATGTATCAATGTAAGTTCATCATTTATAAGAAATATACCACTCTGGTGGGGCATGTTGATAATGAGGGAGTCTGTACATGTGTGGAGGTAGGGGATATATGGGAATCTCTATACTTTCTGCTCACTACTGATATAAACCTAAAACAACTCTAAAAAATAAAGTCTGTAAAAAACGTATGGCCATGATTTGAAGTTGTGGTTTTAAGTATTTTCCATTAGGAAGTTATAATGCTAATGGGCAAAACATAAATGAATATGCTGGTTTCCAAAGATGGCAATCATTAGTTCTTTCCCTCCCCCATATATGCATATATTACCTCATACAAAAAGATTGAGCCTACTTCCTTTCTCTTGAATCTAAGCTGACCCTTGACTTGATTGAGAAATCAAATGAAATGGACGTGATACTGTGCCAATTCTGTCCCTAGACTTGAGAAATACTGGCTGCTTCAATTTCTGCAGTCTTAGAAGTCAACTGCCATGTGAGAAGCCTGACACCACTATACTGTAAGGAAGTCTAAGTAGCCACGTGAAGAGTTCAGGTGGAGAAAGAAACATGACTGATCAACCATGAACTGTATCACTCTTTCTAGTTGAGTAACCAGACTTGGGAATGAAGAAGCCATTTTGTATGACCCAGCCCCAGGAGGTGTCCTGTAGAACAACAGACTAGCTGCACAGTTGACCATGTCTTAGATTGCAGAATCATGAGAAATAATACTTTTTGTTTTAAAAAAAATGAATTAAGTTTTGGAATTGTTTTTCACATGTAAACCTCACATTTTGGGTTGTTTATTTAGTAATAGATAACTGGGATAGAAATTAATACCTGAAAGTGGGATACCACCACCACTAACACCTAAAACATATGGTATTAGTTTTGGGACTAGACTGAGGCCGGAAAGCAGCAAATGAGGCTGTTTGTAGATTGAATTATGGGGAAGGGGATTGAATTATGGGAGCACAGAGAACCTGTGTTATGTATTTCAGTGACATGGAAAATGAAGCTGTGAATATGGCCACGTATATTTCCAGTAAGAATTTGGCAGCTAAATTTGGCTACCTTAACCTGCCTATGATAACGTATTGCAAGAGAAAGATGAAATAAAGAAGAAATACTTCAGTATTCGAGGAGACTAAACAAGAAATTTCTGGGTTACATTACTAGCTCCTCCAAACAGCAAAACATTTTCAAAGTAAGAATGACCTCAGGGCAAAGACCAAATCCAGGGTATGCTAGTAAACCATGGACTCAGGGTCAGTTCCAAATTGAGAGTTATAACCTCAGAAAAATTTAATGCAGTGCCTAGAATTAAAGGCTCTTATCTAGACAAAATTACTTATAACCATCTTAAGGTCACAAATCTTAAGAGCATAGTCCCACAGCACCTTGTCTCACAAAATGAAATATAAGGAGCCCTGCCTCAAAAACATTTGTAAGTGTGGTTTTGATCTAATGAAATAAACCCCACTAAGATTCATAGAAAACCCACATGTTTTCAAGAGAATTTTAATCACAAAATTACCACAAATGTGCACTAAAAAGAGATAGAGGCTAAACAAAAAAGGAACAAAGATCTTTGGGCATGAAACTTACGTAGGGGGAAGCAGACCGAGAAAGCTACTCACTTGAAACACAGCCATTTGTTATAGGAAAAGAAGGAATAAGTCAGAGGGTAGGGCCAAGAGTCTGCAGGAAGAACTTAAGAGCCATGTGAAACCATTCCCAGGGGGCACATGCACGTCCTAGCCAAGGAACATAGCTTGTACGTTGCCTGTGGAGCACGGAAGACTTGAGAACTAGTCCCTTCTGGATTTCAGAATTGTTATGAACTAATGACTGATGTAAGTTACCTGTTTTCCTCTTTGTGAATAGGAGTTATACTACCCACCATATGGCACCTTATGTTCCTTTACATGGCAAAAGGGACTTTGCAGATGTGATTAAGTTAGGAATCTTGAGATGGGAAGGTTATTCTGGATTATCCATGTAAACTCAATGTAATCACAAGGGTCCTTCTAAGACAGCGGTTCTCAACCTTCCGAATGCCGCGACCCCTTAATACAGTTCCTCGTGTTGTGGTGACCCCCAACCATAAAATTATTTCGTTGCTACTCTATAACTGTAATTTTGCTACTGTTATGAATCGTAATGTAAATATCTTTTTGTTTTCCAATGGTCTTAGGCAACCCCTGTGAAAGGGTCGTTCGACCCCCAAAGGGGTTGCGGCGATCCACAGGTTGAGAACCGCTGTAAGAGGACAAAGCAAGAGGGTCAGAGCCAGAGGGAAGAAAATGTGACAACAGTAGCAGAGACTTTGGGGTGTGTGTGTGTGTGTGTGTGTGTGTGTGTGTGTGTGTGTGTGTGTGAAAGAGAGAGAGAGATAGAGAGAGAAAGAGAGGTTGTAAATATGTCACACTTCTGGCTTAAAGATGGAGGAAAAGGCCAATAGCTAATAGATGCAAGTTGCCCCTTGGAGCTGTAAAAGGCAAGAAAACAATTTCTCATCTACAGCCTCCAGGAGGCATGCAGACCTGCCAACACCTTGATTTTAGCCCAGTGAAACCAATTTTGGACTTCTGACCTCCAGAATGGTAAACTTGTGGTAATTTGTTACAGCATAAATTGGAAACTAATAAACCATCTTACTTGTGTGCACTGGGTATGTGGAAGAAAGATAACTTCTCTTACTTCACAGATCTCTGATCCTGAGGAATTACACACCATATATTGGGCATAGATAATGAGATCCTGGATTTCATGTCTGAATCTGATACCATGGTGTGCTGATGCTTTGGAGGTCTTAGAATGCACTCTACGTGCATGTACAAAGAATGTATTTTGCATGTGGGAGGATCATTAATTGTGTGGCCAGAAGGGGAACTGGAGTAGATATCCTCTGAAAAGTGCCATCAACCCCATTGCTCCCTGAATGGACATGCTGCTCCTTATATCAGGAGGGAGAGTTTATTGCCCTTCTCCGTGAATCCAGTCTGGCTTTGTAGCTTTCTTTTACCAATAGAATTCAGCAAAAATGAAGCTATCAGTTTCAGATATAGCCTTTACGAGGATTGATGGCTTCTAATTTCTTCCTCTTGGAAGTAAGCCATCATGTAAAAAAATCTGTGTGAAGACCATCATTGTGTGAAGAAGTTAGGTACAGTTAGCGATAAAGAGAAGCCCTGTTAATTCCCAGTTCCACCCATCCTCAATGACAAAGTCATCATGGATGAAGACTACATGGACCAAAACCTAACTAACTAACTGACTAACTAACTAACTAACTAACTAACTAACTAACTAACTAACTAGCTAACTAACAAAACAAAAAACTAGATACACACAGCTGCAGAATCATGAGAAATAATATACGTATTGCTATTAGTCTTGGGTTGGTTTGCTGTGCAGTAATACATAACTGAAAGAATTAATATGTTAGCAGTAAACATTTTTAATTTCAGGATTTGTCTGCAGTTTTAACATTAATAAATCTAAAATTATCGTTTTACATTGTCCAAACAGGGTAAGTTTTAATAAAATGTGATTTGGATAAAGTAAAACCTCCTGTTTTAGCAAAGTCTCACAGTATGTCTACCTCAATAGAGATTAATGAGATTGTGTTTGCCATATTTTTATTGTTTACTTAGGTTTTTTCCTGCTTTCAACTATTCTTTTTTCATTTTTTCTGCCTAAGATTGTACATTATGATTTTACCACTTAACATCATAAAGTATCATTATATAATGAATAGCACATTAAGAAAGAAATTATACTCTTGAAGATAGAATCAGTCATGCAAAAAGATTTTGTCCTCTCTAGACCCAATAATTTTCACTGTTAATATTCAAGTAGGGTTTGGTTGGTCTAAATCTCTAGATAGAAAAATAGTTCAGTGGTTGGGTGGATAGAAAGATGGATGGATAGCTAGCTAGCTAGATAAATAGACAACTAATTAGAGGGATAAGCAGATAGATAAGGCCTTGTTAACTTGGAAATTTCTTGCACAAAAAGGCAAAAGAACATATTGATAATGATGAAACCTAAAGTCTGAAATAAGTACATTTTACCAATACTCATGGCCATGAATTACAAATGCTACAAAGTGAACTGTATCAGTCTTTCAAGTCCTTTTTTATTTACTCTTAACTAGTATGACCAAGGAAATAGTTCTTGATCAGTCTGCATCGGTATAAATTCTTTATTGTTGGGTAACACATTCCTCCAAACTTAGCAGATTAAAATATTTATTATTTCACATAGGTTCTGAAGTTCTAGTATCCTAGAGCAATTCAGCTGAGTGATTCCAGCTCAGTCTCTCAGTAGTCAGACTGTCAGCTAGATCTGCAGTCATGTCAAGGCTTGATCAGGGCTGATGGGTCAGCTTTCAAGTTCACTCATGTGGTTATTGGCAGGCCTCACTTCCCTTAAACTATCATCTAGTATCACCATCATTAACTACAGTAGATTACATTTGCATACATAATAAGAAAAATATAATCATAGAATAAAGGAAACTTTCTCCTGATAACAAGTTATAAAATTTAAAGAGGTATAAAAACATATATCCTAAATGTTTAAAATGTCCATGCAGACTGGTTAACACATGACATTTTATTTTATATTACAGCAAATTTCCTATCTTCAGGGATATTACAGTACACCATGGATATGTTTTATGAAAGGTTTGAGAGGAATGAGGAAAGTCTACCATTTTTGAAAAGTGATAAATTAGGCAGATTCTCATGGATGTCTGTGTTAGCTGCTTACATTAAAAAAAATAACTGTTTAGCTTGTGGGTGCAGGTACACTTCAGATCTGTGATGCATTTCTAAAGTTAAGTGTCTGTGTACATGCCCAGTTCAGCTTGATTATCTTGTGATATAAACCTCTTAGAAGAAAAGGTGTGTCTTTTGGCTTCTGAATGTTTTCTGTTGTTCTTTTTATTGCCCTTAAAAGAACTTACAATGATGATACAGATGACTGGAGGCCATAGTGATGAGTGATTCTGTGATGAAAGCTTGAAAATTTCAGAAAGTGTTTCAGCGATAATAAGTACCAGAGAGAGTAGTATCAGTGACAGCATTACATACGGTTCACAGGCAACCAAGTCTCTAAATTTTGAAGAGTCTGCACTGACAATTTTTACAGAAAGGTAGAGTGAATTCTATTTTCTTGATGATAAAACAGTATAAGCATATCATAAATGAATTCCTTTTTTAGAAAAACTATTTAAATTATGGTTAGAGGCATTCTTTATTTTTTATTTTTTGGCACAATATTGATCTGAAAATGGAAAAGGACAATTTGTATTATGGGCAACATACTCATAATTACAGCTGCATGAAAAATTTTCACATCATCTGTGAAATTATTTTTGCTGGAATTTTTCATTTTTTGCCCAGGGCCTTTTTGTTAATTTAGTCAAAAATAACCACACAAAAATGTTTTTGTGTAAGAACAACTTTCCATATTCTCTATCCCAAAATTATAACTTATTTTTCCCCAGGAAGTAATACAGTAAGCCTGTATGTGAATGGAGAAATCGATGAGAATAAAGAATTATCCCAGTGAATTTAGATTTGATTATTCAAGATTTTTGCACAGAGAAGCAAACTTGGGTCATTCAGGGAGGCTTTCAGCTCTCCAGAAGAGAAAGCTCAATTAAATATGGCTTAAACAATATGGACAATTAATTCAAGGAATTACAACAGGAAGCTCTACTATCTGTGGCTCCAGAGTTGTTGAATTTAACATCTCTGAGAGGCTTTTAGTTTTATTGTCATGGTGGCAATATCGTTCATGCAGCTCAATTCCACATCAGAGACAAGGCAGGCAAGAAGGAAAGGAAAGGGGTTTCCTTCAATTAACGATCTCTTTATCAGTGCAAAGGTTCTCTTCAAGGTTAACAGCAAGGGCACTTCCTCTGGGAGGATCATCCTGTGGTCCATACCAATGAAAGAAAAGGGCCTATAGATTAGAGACCTTCTTAAGTATTCCGTATTTGCCGGCGTATAAGATGATTTTTTGGCCCTGAAAAATATGCCTCCAAGTGGGGGGTCGTCTTATACGCCAGGTACACTTCAGATAGACTGCCCATAGTGCTTGCCCCGTGCCATAGTGGCCTCCCGATGCCCGCCCACTTCATTCCACATACCGTTCAGGCATCAGCAGCGCTGCTGGGTGTATGCTCGGCTGTTATGCGATTTTGCTGTTATGTGATTTTACCACACTCGCAAAATCGCACACAGCCGACCATACACCCAGTATGATAGCGCAAAATCGCGAATCGCGATACCATACTGGGAGTATGGTCGGCTGTGTGCGATTTTGCGAGTGTGGTAAATTCGGGTTACTGTATATTTCTTTACATATGCATTGAAGATTCACGATTTTGCGCTATCACGGTGCCTGTTAGAATGTTGAAGAGCTCGCACTTGCGCACTAGTGAGGTCCCAGGGAGATGCTGATGCAAGGGTGGACCAGACTGCTTGTGACAGGGCGGGCAAACAGGGAGCAGGGACCAATCAAATCAGGCTTTGTATACAGCCAACAGCCAACCACAATACTGCACCATTGTACAGTACAGCATAGAAAATGTCGACCAGTCAAACCCCTATCATCCCTATCATGGCACCAGCCAAAAGAAAGAAGTATGATGCAAATTTTAAACTGAAAGTTATAAACTTTGCTAAGGAAAATAATAATTGTGCTGCTGCAAGACAATATGGAGTAACAGAAAAGATGGTTCGGGACTGGAAATCAAATGAGAAAGCATTAAAGAGTATGCCAAGGGGTAAGTATGCATTAAGAAGAGGCACCCCACACTGGCCAGAACTCGAAAAACATGTAGCAGACATGGTGGCTCAACATCGCCAAAACGGTTATGTGGTGACACGAAATACAATACGCTTGTTTGCACTTCAGTGGGCCAAATAAAATCTGATATTGTTTTACCTTTTATTTGGTGTGTGGAAGGTGTGAGGAAGAGGGGGTAGTCTTATACGGCGAGTATATAACAAACTCTGTATTTTGAGTGGAAATGTTAGGGGGTCATCTTATACGCCCAGTCGTCTTATACGCCGGCAAATACGGTATGTCCAAAGTCAACTTGTGTACTTGGCAGTCTGTCTTATTTATAAAATAGGACACAAGACACAACATTTGACTCTTTTGTTTGTTTAGATTTCCAATAAGGAGACAATTTAAATATATTTTAACCCTGAATATTTTGAATAATCCCATTAACATACTTCTGTGGTTGGCTTCTCTGCATTCAATATGAATATTATTAGCAATTGATAGTAACTATGCTGGGCCAAAGTTCAATGCCTAGAATCATAAAGACCAAAATTTCATGTAAGTATGTGACACTGGGAAAATAGCTTTCCTTCATTTATAAAATGTGGATAATGGTAGTATCTACTTCATAACGTGCACGCGTGCATATGTGTGTGTGTGTGTGTGTGTGTGTGTGTGTGTGTGTGTGTGTGTGTGTGTAGAGGGGACTAAATGAGATCATGCGTATAAAACTTCAGACATCTTATCCCACAGAGTAAATCTTCAATAAAGATAAGTTACAAAAAGTTTACTAATGATCGATGAAGAAGATGATTCAGTCTGTGAACTGGAAGCTAAATACGTGCCAAATGAACCACATATCCATAATCATATGTTAATGTAAGATAATTGAACATTTTGCATTAAGTTGAATTTATATTCTTCTTTTTCACTGTCATTTATTGACTATTGACTGTTTTCTAGCCATTATGCTAAGTGCTATACTTACCTAGTTTCTTTTAATCTCCAATTGTTATTTGTTTTACAGAAGAAGAAATAGGTTCCCAAAGGTTAAATGGCTTGTCCAAATTACAGCAAGGGTGTGGCAGGACAGAGATTCAGGCATAGGTCTGCTCTGCTCCTGGCCTCTGCTTTTAATCACTACCTGAGTTTGCTTCTCTTTTACAATGGTTTCATGCAGAATTTTTACACAATCCATTTACACAATTAAGTTCTAAACTAGAAATGTCATGCTTGGGTTTAGATACTCTAGGGTTTTGTTTTCATTTCTCCCCTTCCTCTGGCACTCTTCCTGCTTTCACTTTCTCTCAGCATCACATACACAATATACTTGTAAAGGGTTCTTACAAGAACTGCTGCAAACTGTTAACTAGTTTCCTTGTACAAACATTGGCATTTGATCTACTTTCTTGACTTTTTCCCCATTAAAATGTATTATATTTACTGAATTTCTTCCCTGTTAATAAAATATTTTAGATTTCTTGTAGGATCTGCATGTATATGAACTAAACAGATGGTAATGAAATTTTACAAGTAAGTTCAAATTTCCCTCTCATATTATAATCTTGGAGGTTTGGGTAGATGGTGTAAATTTTCTTAGTTCATGTTATGAGCTGAATTGTATTCTCTTAACTCATATGTTGAAGCTCTAACATTTAGTATTGCAGAATGTGACTGTATTTGAAGATAGGGCCTTTAAAGAGGTGATTAAGATAAAATAAGGCCCTTAGGATGGGCCTTAATCAAATTTTACTGCTGTAAGAAAAGCAAATGAACACTAATGATATGTGGGCAGAGAGAAAAGACCATGTGAAGACACCGCCAGAAGGCAGCCATCTGCAAGCCAAGGAGATAAGCTTTGGGAGAAACCAAACCTACCCACACACCTTGATTTTGGACTTCTAGCCCCCAGAACTGTGAGGAAATAAATCTCCATTGCTTAAGCATCCCCCAGTCTGTGGCGTTTCCAATGGCAACCCTAGTAAACTGATAAAATTTATTTATTTAACAAATATTTACTACAAATGTCCCCTCTATTCCAGATATGTTCCTAACATGTGACAATGTCATATTGAATAAAGCAGGGCATCCTGGCAACTATGAAATGTATCTGGAGTGTTAGGGCTATGGAGGAAAAGAACAGCATTGAAGGAAAGCCTGACAGCTTGTTTTTCTTATGGATGGTGATGGAGAGAAGATCAAAATCATGATTATGGTAATGTACCATGAGAATAACTTCCAGGTGAGTTTTTCAGAAAGATCAATATTTTCTTTCATAAGAGATTATGAAATTTTATATATAACAACTTAGAGCTTGTTAAGTTGATATCACTTATTTGTAATCACCTGTTCGACATAGCAACTAAGTTATTTAGTACTGGGTAGCGGAGTGTTAACCATGGCTTATAGAAGTATATAGATAATGCCTTGTTCTCCCCTGCCCTCCTGACACTTTCTGATTTACTTGGAAGTTGAAATGCCTCATAGAAAGCCACACATCTAGGCTTGTAAGGTGAATATATTTGAATATGAGAACTGCGAAAGAGTGTGAGATTCCAGAAAGGATTCTACCTTGGAATGTGTGAAGTGTGGCACAATGAAGTGCTTTATCAACAGGGCCTGAGGCTCCACGTACTGTGTGGTAACCTTGACCTAGAATTTCTGGAAGCAGGTACATGCTGTGGGGAAGAAGTGCTGTGTGAAATCCTGAAAGAGCCATGTCCCTAAAGTCTGTATTCATTTGAGGCTCTGTTGTACTAAAGCAGAATAAAGATAAAGGAGACATTTCACTGTCCTCTTCAGACAAGGGAGATGACACCATTGTCTTGAGTTGTTCAGTAGCAGCATGAATATTAGCCTGAGAGCCAAAAAAAAAGGCCAAAAAAAGAGAAAAAATAAAAAGGAAGCTAGCTTCATTTCTATTTCTAGTTGTATTAGTTATACGCCTTACACTTTTTGTCTTATAGAACTTCAGAAGCTCTATTTTCTCTTAATTTTAGTGAAAGTCTTAAAATTTTTTGCTAACTATGATGTAAATAATTTGTTGAAATGTTATTTGTTATTATATTTTGAAAGTAATTTTCCACTTTAAGTTGGTGAAGAGTTTTATTAGGAATAGATGATAAATATAACCAAACTTATTTTCAGAATTAAAAAAAATATATTATTCACCTTCACTATAGATATGATGAATGATATTAATATATTTGTCTGACTTTAAAAATAAGCTAATTAGTAATGTTATCTTTATATTTTAAGTTATTGTTGAGTTAAATTTGCTAGTATTTAATTTATAAGTGCATATTAATGGTTTTGATTTCCTAATCATGATTTTGATGTTCTTTAGAAGAACATTTAACACATTCTAACTAAAATGATTTTTAAATTAATTTTTACATATAATTTGTTTTGGTATTGTAGTTATAGATTTTTACCTGAACACACTTTCTACATTTGAAATTTTGTAAAAGCGCTGTGGATTCTTGAAACAAATCGAGACTCCTTTGATTATAATATTCGATAGATCTACATATATCTTCGTAATAATTAATGTATTCTGGTATTTTATAAAGATATTGATCAATCTAGCCTAAAACAGATTGAGGGATGTGTTACAGGCTATCTGTATTGCTATGTGTTTGTTAATATATGTATGTATTTTTTACTATTCTTGACATTTACATTTGAAACTATGTTATTTGGTACCTAATGTTTTACTAACTTTACTATTCATCCATTAAAATTGCCCTATTTGCCTCATACAATGTTTTTGCCTTGAATTTTACTTTGGAGTACACTGGGGAATATCACAGGGAGCGGTTAAAATAATGTTATCAAATTCAAAGGCATGGGCTAGGGCAGAGATTAGAATTGGATATCAAGCGCACAAGACATTGGATGAAGCCTTGGCAGTGAGTGGGAATATTCAGGGCAAGAGTATAAAGGGACAGAGGAACTAGGAACATAATTTTGCAAACATCAATATTTAAAGTACTTAAAGTAGAGCTAGCAAAGGAGGCCAACACAGAGTAGGTAGAAAAAAACAACCAGGAAGGAGTTTGGCAAAAAAGTAGAGGCCAGAGAGATTATATCCACAAGGGAGAGTCGTCAACAGCATCAAAACAATTACTGTGTACAAGGAAATTGACATCCACTTTCTGCCCATTTATTCACATATACACACTAAAATATAAGATTCAGGACTGGAATGTTTTAAATGCTTCCTCACTGGGGTAGCTCCAGATCCTAAAACATAAGATATGTTCAATGAATTAAAATCTAATTTTTTTATTATTAAAACAAAACAATTGGCGAAATAATATATCTTTTTAAGATAAGTAAACTCTGATACTCAAGTATTTTCCTATGTCCCATTATACTATAGTGTAACTTATAGGGTTAAAAAGACCACAAAGCAGGGCTGGCCAAGTGGCGCGTTGGTTAAGAGCTGGCTTGGGACACCAGCTCTGAGCAGCAGGGTCCCGGTTGGGATCCCACATGAGGGCCAGTGACACTGCCCTCTACAGATAGATGGTGAATAACAGCTCAACCTGGAGCTGGGCTGCCATGAGTTGCCAGCTACGGCAGAGGCTGCAGCCTCTGCTGCACTGGGCTGCCATAAGCTACAGTGTGTGGCCGGCAGCCAGCGTGAGCGGCCAGCAGCCGGTGTGAGCATCCAAGAGCCGCCGTGAGTGGACGTCCAGAGACCGGTGACCAATCTGCCTCACCCAGGAAGAGTGCAATGATAATACCAACATGGGCTAGTGAAGCAACGTCCTCCACAACTAGACTGAGGAACAAAAGGACAGAACTTGTCTGTTCCCCTTCACCGATTCCCCAACGCTGTTCCCCTCCCCCAATTCCCCAATAAAATCTTAAAAAAAAAAAAAAGACCACAAAGCAGAGCAGTTTAAAATACTTTGGTTATAAAATAGTTTACTTGGAACTATGCATAAAAATATTAAATATTCATGTCATAAGATTTTTTCTTAACCCACTTTAACTATTTTCATGTTAATAGTTGATCAGAATAAAATGGCCTGTTCTTATAAAATGAATTTTATAGTGAAATGCCAGATAAACAATTACTATGTTGAACTTTGTTTTGTGGATTAAAAAATAAAATGAAAACTAAAACATTTTTCAAGTATAGTTAAAAAACAGATTACTAAAAGCTAATTTTACAGAAGTCCATTAAAATAGTTAATTCCAGCAAAGGAATTACTTAAATAAAGTAAAATAAACATTATCAAAGTCATAATTTTTTTTCTTTTTTTTTAGCTGAGCCATCCTGCCAAGTCATAATTTTTAAATGGAATAAACTCGGTTTTTAATTTCATAATAAGGGCAAGTAAATTACTAACAATATAAATTGATGCATATATTGGGTTGTCGGAAAAGTCATGAGTAGTTTGTCTCTGTTTCTCAAAGGTCATTTATTTATATAAAGAACAAAGACCAATCAATGATAGATTGCCTGTTTTGTTCGATAATCTTTTGCCGTCTTTCAGTGAGCTTCATAATTCCTCGTTCATAGAAGGAGCTGTCTTTATTTGCAAAAAACTGAACAAGGTGCTGATTTACAGCCTCATCTGAATTGAACATTATACCACGCAAGGAGTTTTGAAGAGAGTGAAACAAGTGGAAGTCTCACAGCTCAAGGTCAGTCGAGTATGGTGGGTGTGGAAACACATCCCATCCAAGCTCCAATAATTTTTGATGGGTGAGCAAACTTGTGTGTGGTCTCGCATTGTCATGATGGAATACAACTCCTTTACAATTAACAGCTCTGGACGTTTCTGGATGATGGGTTCATTCAAACTGTCCAAATGTACACATTCAAATTGATTGTTTGGTTCCTTGGTAGGGGCTCAAAAAACATGACACCTTTAAAATTCCACCACACTGAAAGCATAACCTTCCTCTGATGCATGTCTGCTGCTTTTGATGTCGTTTGAGGTGAATCGTCACCTCGAAACCAAGACCATTTGCGCACCACATTGTTGTAAACAATCCACTTTTCGTCACCAATTATCAGTCGCTTCAAAAAAAATTGTTTTCCTCACGTTTAATGAGCATATTGCCGATGTTTATGTGTGCCGTCAAATGAACTTCTTTTAGTTCATGCAGAACCCAAATATCGAGCTTGCTTACATATCCCAGCTTCTTCAGGTGGTCGTGAACGCTTGAATGATGAATATTCAATGTTTCTGCAATCTCTCCTGTCGTGTAACATGGGTTTGACTTGATCAATGCCTTTATTTTGTCATCATCAACCTCGGTGAGCCTCCTTGACTGAGGAGCATCGTTGAGATCAAAATCACCAGCACGGAATTTCGTGAACCATCATTGGCACTGACGTTCTTGTAGAGCATTGTCACCATAAACATTAAGCAACTTTTAACAGGCCTGATGCACATTCTTCCCTTTACGGAAGTAAAACAGCAAAATATGGCAAAAATGCACTATTTGGTCTTCCATCTTCAACTTGTTGTAAAATCTCCAACACTCAATGAAATCGCTCAATTATTTTTTTTAGAATGAAGCTAGAACTGTCAGGTGTCAAATGACATACCAATAACATAGATATAAATGACTCTAGTACTTCCAAAAATGAACTAGTGCCATCTGCTGTAAACACGTGTCATGACTTTTCCGACAAACCAGTAATAAGACGAGTGGATGCATATTAATTCAACAATAAAAATTGTCTCTCTTTATGATGTTTACTATTTTAAAATTGTATTTAAAGTAATTAAAATGCTTTCATGAAATAATGCCAATAATTTTTGAAAATAAACTTTCCAGAGATAGTATAATTAAAAAAATAACTGTTTTCCAAAGTATCAGTCACTTTGAGAGATTATTCATTTCTTCAAAATCTGCTATTTCTGCATTTAAAGTCTTTTTAGAAAAGGAAACAGGAATAAAATATATGTATTATACATAAATACATTTATGAAATAATATTGATATAATTATTTTATGTTTTCCCTAAAATTAAAATGATATTCAAACTCTGTGACATGTACTTTTTAAAATCAGAGTCAAAGTTAATATTTATTCTGTATTTTAAAAATAATGAATAGTTTCTACATACTAAGCTTGATTGACATTTTGATCTTGTGAAATGAATTATGCAAGAAGATCATCATTAATGCAGAAGAAATAAACTCTATTGGCTTCACTTGTGATTTTAAAGCATATATCTTTTTGGGCATAGACATCTTCAGTTTTTCCCCTTGGATTTTGACTTTTTTTTTTTTTGCATATGCCCAGACACCTATATTTCCATCCTGACAACTATTTTCCTTAGAAATGCTTTCCTTTACCTCCCTTAGAAGAAAAGAATGAATGTTTATCACTCAAAATGTGAAGCATGATGTTCTACAAAGATATTCAAAATATTCATGCTGTTTTCAGAACTTGTTTATTTATCTAAATTCAAATGATTAACCATTGTTCTCATAGCTTATTATCTTAGTTGAGAATTGAGATATGATGTTACTAATATTTTTATCAGTACTAGAGTTAACTTGAAGGTTGTTTTGTATGCCATATTGACCATGTGCTCTATAATTTTTAACCCTTTTGTGCTTGTAAAAACTTGTATTCTTGACATTACTTTGTAGACATATTTTTAACAAGTCAATTGTCTCACAGGAAGCTTTTATTACAGTTATACCAATTGTAAAAACATCCCCTTGTATAATAAATAGCAATCCCTTCTCAACATAACTATTAATATAAGAATAAATGGTTAAACCTGACGGTTGTGCTGTAATATGAAGTATTCATTTGTACCAACATTCAGTGATTGTGCCTTAAATTCTGTACATGTAAAAGTTCAGCATCCTTACTCTTTACTAATATAATAAATGTGCTGATTTTGTGCCAGTATGAGATATGACTATTTAGCTCATGGTTAGTAAATTTTATGTGGGCAGACCTTTCGCTTGTACCATCATCAACAATCACATTACCAATAAATGAAGGCAAAACAAATTTAATACCTGAATATTTTTATCAACCTGTGAACATGTTACCTTTATTACCTATGTTACCTTTGTGTATAACATAAAGAAATAGAAGCTGATGCTCATAGAAGCTTTGGGTTGGCTGAAATATTGGGTTGCCAGAAAAGTCGTGACACATGTTTGCAATTAGATGGCACTAGTTCATTTTTGGAAGTACTAGAGTCATTTGCATCTATGTTATTGCTATGCCATTTGACAGATGACAGTTCTAGCTTCATTCTAAAAAAATTGAGCAATTTGGTTGAGTATTGGAGATTTTACAACAAGTTGAAGATGAAAGACCAAATTGTGCATTTTTGCCATATTTTGCTGTTTCACTTCCATAAAAGGAAGAACGCGTGTCAAGCTTGTGAAAAGTTGCATAACGTTTATGGTGACAATGCTCTACAAGAACGTGTGTCCGAACGATGGTTCACAAAATTCTGTGCTGGAGATTTTTATCTCAATGACACTCCTCAGTCAGGGAGGCCCACCGAGGCTGATGATGACAAAATAAAGGCACTGATTAAGTCAAACCCACGTTACATGACAGGAGAGATTGCAGAAACATTGAACATCCATCACTGAAGTGTTCATGACCACCTGAAGAAGCTGGGATACATAAGCAAGCTCGATATTTGGGTTCTGCATGAACTCAAAGAAGTTCATTTAACGGCGCGTATGAACATCTGCAATATGCTCATTAAACGTGAGGAAAATTATTATTTTTTGAAGCGACTGATAACTGGTGATGAGAAGTGGATTGTTTATAATAATGTTGCGTGCAAACTGTCTTTGGTCTCGACTGATGATTCACCTCAAACGACATCAAAAGCAAACATTCATCAGAGGAAGTTTATGCTCTCAGTGTGGTGGGATTTTAAAGGTGTCATGTTTTTCGAGCTCCTACCAAGGAACCAAACAATCAATTTGAAGGTGTACTGTCAGCAGTTGGACAGTTTGAATGAATCCATCATCCAGAAATGTCCAGAGCTTGTTAAATGTAAAGGAGTTGTGTTCCATCATGACAATGTGAGACCACACACAAGTCTGAGCACCTCTCAAAAATTATTGGAGCTTGGATGGGATGTGTTGCCACACCCACTGTACTCGCCTGACCTTGCACCATGAGACTTCCACTTGTTTCACTCTTTTAAAAACTCCTTGCGTGGTATAATGATCAATTCAGATGAGGCTGTAAATCAGCACCTTGTTCAGTTTTTTGCAAATAAAAACAGTTCCTTCTATGAATGAAGAATTATAAAGCTCACTGAAAGATGGCAAAAGGTTATCGAACAAAATAGGCAAAATATCATTGATTGATCTTTGTTCTTTATATAAATAAAAGACCTTTGAGAAACATAGACAAAATACGTCATGACTTTTCCAACAACCCAATAACAGTGTCAAAGACATCTAATGAATCATTCGTTGTCTATCACAAGAGCAGTTGCCACCATGAGATTTGTACTTAAATCTATCTTGTTCAATAATTTTAATAAATAATTTGGGTTAATAATTTGTCATGTTTGTTATACTAGTGACAGATTTAACAAGAGAAAATTGAATGGATTTGGGTCAAAAGAAAAAACAACCTGAATGTGCAGGATGAGACAACTGGATTTAGATGGTAGAGTATATTAAAAAAAAGTCTTAGAAACTTTAGTTGGCAGACATCTCAAAATTAGTCATAGTGGTATATGGTTGCTAAAAATATGCACATTTTTGAGAATAAGGGAGGAAGCAGTCTTATTATACTTTGTCCCAGAATAGACTGGGTTGTTATTTAGAGTGACAACATTAAGATAAATATAACAAATAAAAGAGTGCCAATGGATTTAGAGACATTTGAAAATGTATATGAAGTATGACCTTAAGACTGAAAAATTTTACCTTTGAAAAAGAGTCTTGGAGGAAAACGGACTTTTGTTTTCAAATGTTTGAGAACATTTATTGGTGGGACATGTAGATTTGTTGCTTCTAGCCATAAATTGTTGAACCATCAGAAATGCAGCCCCCCCCCCCCCACTATATGAAAGAGCTTTTTAATACTGGCAACTATTCAAGTAAGGAAAGGACTATTTTAAAAAGTAGCAAGGTTTATGTTACTATGAAAATACATTAATAATCTGTGATTTTCAAGCTCAGAGTATGTTCCAGGGTAAGGAGGCAAATTGGTAGAACAAGGGACCTCCACCTTTAACTCAATAAAAGCAACTCCACATTTATATGTTTTATATATCCAGCTTTCATAAGATTTTTAAAAAAACATTCTTTTATCTTTTTATTGTAAAATGTTTTAAAATTTTACAACCAGTGAATTACATAACCATCTGGCAGCAGTGCTGTAAAAAAATTTAAACACTTGAAGGAGAGTTTGAACTAGGTGGCCTTTAAAGTCTATCAAACACCATTTTAATAATAAGTGTTATAAAATTATGACATTGTCTACAAATAAACTGTTTGAGAAGTTTAAAGACTATCTCTTTCTCTCTCTCTTTTTAACAGGAGAAAATATCCACAGTTTATTACAGATATGCATGCCAGGGGATGTCATAAGATATGAGACCCCCTCCAGACTCTCTCTTTAATCCTAAACACAGCCCTAAAAGAAAGCATTATTATTATCACATATTCGAGAACTGAGGACCAGAAAAGTTAAGCAGATTGTGTAATGGCTGATTACATGTGGAAAGAGCTGAGTTTATAACCTTGGTTACATTTTTACCATTACACAATATTATAAAATCAGAGTTGGCATTGTCTCTCTCAGAGATCACATCCTAAACCACTCTAGCTCTGATATTTTAAGACACACATATAACATCACCATTCAGTGATTAGTTAATCTGTATTTTATTATTTATTTTTTTATTTTTATTTTATTTATTTATTTATTTTTAAAGATTTTTATTGGGGAATTGGGGGGGATGGGAACAGTGCTGGGGAATTGGGGGAAGGGGAACAGACAAGTTGCTGTCGTTTTGTTCTTCAATCTAGTTTTGGAGGATGTTGCTTCACTGGCCCAAGTTGGCACCATCATTGCGCTCTTCCCTGGCGAGGCAGATCAGTTGCCGGCTTCTGGACGGCCGCTCACTGTGGCTGCTGGCCGCTCACGCTGGCAGCTGGCTACATACGGTAGCCCATGGCAACCCACTGCCACAGGGAGTGCAGCCTACGCCGTCGCCGGCGACTCATGGCAGCCCAGCTCCAGGTTGAGCTGTTGTTCAGCATCTTAGCTGTGGAGAGCAGTGTCACTGGCCCTCATATGTGGGATCCGAACCGGGGCCCTCTGGCATCCCAAGCGAGTTCTTAACCATTGCGCCACTCGGCTGGCCCTTAATCTGTATTTTAATATCTTCAAATTCACTAGCTTGTTGAGTTATCACATTCTATTTGGAGTAGCTCTTGCTATTATAATCAACTTCTTATGTGAGCTGAAATCTGCTTTTCTGTATGACCCTGTTCAAGACCTATTTGCTTTTTTCATGGTTATCTGTGATGGTCTTTTCTTTGAAGGTGTGTATATTTCAATTGGGTAAATACAACATGAGACAAAGCATAACAATATAGTTAAGGTTTCTGCAATGGGATTATAACTTCAAAAGAGCTTTCTTTCCATAATAAATTATAATTTAAAACAATATGGCTAACATAAACACTCATTGTCATTTGTTCCATTCTGGCAAACATCTTTGTAAGAGACTATAATGACAAGCATAATCACAGTTCAACAAACAAACAAACAAACATTCTTTCAGAAGTGAGGCTCAATTGGCAACTGAGTAAAAGGTAGAGAGTAGAAATCACTAAAAAGCGATCTAGACAGAACTCTCATCACCTCCAGGGCAGTTGATTAGGGGAGGTAATGTGAATATCAAACAGGAGTGTAGAACATGTCTCTGGGGGAGAGAATCATAAGCTTCAAGTGGAATCTCAACTATTAGTGTTGGCTAAATCAATCAGTAGGCAACAAGCATGTTCCTAAAATGGGCAGAGAGAAGCATAGCAGAACTTGACAACAGAAAGGCATGTGTTAAACAAGAGAGATTTTGCAGCAGACATTGGAGCACAAATTTGTGGAAATTGTGCTTTCAAGGCAGTATTTACTTCCCGGGGCAACGGCGAGATCTCACTCTATGGATATCAGTGAGGAACAAAGCAAATGTGGGCAAATAAGAGGTATCTGGTCACTGTATTGCAATTTATCTTAGGATGCTGGTCAATTACTTAAAGCCAGGTAGAAAATTACAAAGCAATTGTAGAGTGACCAAACTGAGAGACTGAATTAGGAGAAAAAATAAAAAATAAAATAAATAAATTATATATATATACACACACACACACACATATATATATATATATATATATATATATATACATATATATATTAATCTATTTTATTAATTTATCTATCTTTTTATCATTTGTATATCTTATTAATCTTAAGGGACATTTTCATTTTCTCCATTATTTGATGGTAGTAAGTTGTTATTATTCAGGAGACAAATTTTAGTTTTAGTTAGAAATGTATCTCTGTGTGTCTGTGGTCTAAAATGGCAATTAATTAAGCTACCTACATGTAAAAATATTCACAACACACAACATTTAAAAAAAATTTACAACACACAACATTTTTAAGTTATGAGTTGCCTTGTATACAGAAGGTGTAATACATTCTGAAATACAGTAATAATCACTAAGCTATCCCTCGTGTCCAAACGTGCCTCATATTTTATACTATTATTTGGGGGTCAATTGACCCAGGGATATGCTTCCCATTTTGACTGTAGAATATCACTGAAGACAATAAGAAGTTAATACAAGTAAAATAACATTTTAGGTAAAATTACAGTATTTATTTCCTCAAAAGAATATAATGCATTCTTAGCAAGCACAATGTGATTGCTAAAGCTGAGATACAGTACACATACAGGACTCCAAAAGATCAAAATGAGCCACTGCTGTTTCATCACTGTCATTACATGATTCTGTTATAGGCAATAAAGAGGAACTAAATGTGATTCTCTTCATTTCTATTTTAGTATTTCTAGTCTCTAATTTTAAGAGTTCCTAGCAAACTATAGCATCTTCTGGGAAAACACTACATTTTAATGAAAATATGGAAA
>NW_017732327.1:251697-267169 GCF_001890085.2 Hipposideros armiger | reverse complement strand
TAGACTGATTTTTTTGGTCCTAAGATTTCAGGTCCAAATCCTCAAAGGAAATATTTCTAAACATATATATATATATATATATATATATATATATAGTCATTTTCTTTAAAATAATTTTAACTTTATCATTGCGCTTTTATATCTTTGGAAAAACAAGAGTGGTATACCTTCAAACCCCTGTCCCGTTACAAGAAATACACTGAGTAACAATAACTGAAAAGAACCCCTAAGGGTGTTGGAGAGTTCAGGTAAAGTTTTAATGGGAGTTATGTAAAGAATGGGAAAGCTGTCATCATCTGCTAATACATCCTGCAATGACTGGTTAAAAGCAAGGAAGTTTTTTGTTTTTCTTAAATCACATCTCCATGCCACTCCCAATACATCGTTTTAGCTACCCTCTGTGGTCGTGCTTATGATTTAATCATATTTGCTTTCATTTTACAGAAGTATGACAGCCGTGGGAGCAAAAATACTGAGAATTCTGACAGAGCTCCAATTGTGCAACAGGAAGAAGAGAGAAATTAGTATTTCAACCCCATTTTGTTCTGATTCTCATATTTTGGAAACAGTTTCCTGCAACTTGGAAGCTGTTTGCTACAGGGCAGAATCAACTCACTTTCGAAATTATATTGAGATATTAGCTTTCCCTCTTAGTTTGGGAGGATGAACAATTTTGGCATTGGCTCTTTTCTGAACTTAAATTTTCCAGGGAGGAAAAATACATATAATCGGCTTTCCCATCCTTTGTGATTAATTTCTGAAATAGATATGTGAGGAAACCTGAGTGATGCTGTGCCCAGCAAGCTGTGGTGGACATCTGCTTTAAAGGAGTTTGTGACTTTGCAACCAGCTCCCTGGAGGTGTGCCTTGTGCACAACGGCGCAGAGGAAAATATAGGGAAGATGAAAATGAAACGATTAATGCAATTCGTTTTCAGATTCCATGCCAGTTTCATAATGTGTATTAATGATGCATTTTGACAATAAAGCTATTTAATAATCACTAAACAGAATTGCTATACCCCATTAACAGCAGACTATGTTATAACACATTGGCTAATTCCTCATTAAATTCAACATAGATTAAATAGCAAATTTTATGTGTATAGCTAAAGAGAAAGACCCCTTCATTTTATTTTCCTATCCAGTTATTAAATTAATAGCTGCAAAGGCATTAATAGGGCTCATACCATCAGCCTCTCCTCTATTGTTCCCCTTCCAAACCTATTAAGGCACATGGCTAATGGGATGTCCTGGTCCCTAGTGGTCCAATCCACCATATTTGCAAACAAAAAAGAAAAGTCATATAGTCAGCCATCTCAATAGATATAGAAATAGCATTTGAAAAAAATCAGATATTTGTTTCTGATAAAATCTCTCAGCCAAACAAGAATTGAAAAGGATTTTCTCAACCTCATTAATGGCATTTATGAAAAACCTACAGCTAAAAATCATACTTAATTATGAAAGACTGAGTGATTTCCCTTAATTATCAGAAAAAAGACAAAAATGTTTAACCTCACCATTTCTCTTTATCATTGTACTGGAGGTTCTAGCCAGTGCAATAAGACTAAAAAATTGAAATTAAAAGCATCCAAATTGGAAAGGAAGATGTTAAACTGTGTTCATTAGTAGATGGCTTGATCACCTACATAGACCATCTGATGAAATCTACAATAAATCTACTAAAACTAGTAACTAAATTTAGCAAGTTTTTTTTCTCTCTTTTTTTTTAAATTTTATTGGGGAATTGGGGGAGGGGAACAGACAAGTTGCTGTCCTTTTGTTCTTCAGTCTACTTGTGGAGGACGTTGCTTCACTGGCCCAAGTTGGTATTATCATTGCGCTCTTCCCGGGTGAGACAGATCAGTCGCAGGCCACTGGACAGCCGCTCATGGCGGCTCTTGGCCACTCATGCCAGCTGCCAGCTGCCAGCCACTCACAGTAGCTTTATGGCAGCCAACTGCAGCCCCACTGCAGCCTAAGCCATCGCCGGTGACTTATGGCAGCCCAGGTCCAGGTCGAGCTGTTGTTCACCATCTTAGCTGTAGAGGGCGCAGCGTCAGTGGCCTTCCTGTGGGATCCAAACAGGGGCCCTGCTGCTCAGAGCTGGCGTCCCAAGCCAACTCTTAACCAACCCACCATTTGGCCGGCCCTATTGGATCCTTTTTTGACAGTAGTAATTTTTATCCCTTTCCTCTAAGCCATAGTTCCCATGTTCATTCAAGAACACATTATACCAGAATACATTAAGTCCACAGACGTTCTCTAATTTTAGAACACCTATCTGATTTTGTCTAAATCATCGAGGGCAATAGGTTACCTGTTCTAATTCAGTGCTTCTCACTGCTAATCTGAGGATCAGGACTAAGCTGAATTTATATGTACCACCTGGAAAGGATTGTTAAAACTATCAGTACTTGATGCACACCCTTGTAAATGCTAATTCCTGTCAGGAAGCGTGAAATCTTTATCTTTTAAAAACCTTCCTGGGTTGATCCTTAAAGCATGGCCAGTCTGGGGGACCGCTGGCTATTTTTGAACATCAGGACTTCCTTAGAAGCTGTGAGTAAGCAGTAGACAAATCTTGATAAGTGGATTTTCATTAATTTATAGGATCAAGGAGCTATGTAAGCATGTCTTCAAAGGAGAGCCTCAGTTGTAATTAACAATTTAGATGAGATAACTTTTCAAAGGAGGTAAAGAAACCTAAGCTTCCTTAGCTACCGAAGTAAGAGAGAGGAAGATGGGCACTTGCTAAGAAGCCCAGACAAGTATGAAATGAAGAGTGAGTGTTGCTTTAGCTTACATCCTGATAACAGCATCGTAAATCAATCAATATATTTAGACAATAATTACAGAAATGGAGGGTAATGTGACAATTTTACTCCTGTGTCATTAGTCCCTAAAAATAAATTGTATCTCAAAATATCCACATTATATATTCAAAACATATTTATGTCTTATTTTGGCATGAATTATTTAGATGATCACTGAAATGCTCTAATTCATTTAGCTTGAAATTAAGTATGGTTTCAATCTTAGGCTAAACATTAGGGAATTACTTTTGCAGCCAAAACAAACAGCTTTGTCCTGCATGCCACCTCCATTTCCCTTCCACCTACCGACTCATTACTTCCAAAATTATATTTTAGGGATGCTATTAGAATCTTTCTATCCAAATGCCTTCTGCAACATTGGAGAAAGATTAGAATTTAATGACAGGCACGCTAGCATCCCTTTCTTCAATTTTCATATCACGATCAAGCAAAAAACCCAGGGGTTTCAATTTTGCTAACATGTTTGACTAGCTATACTGAATATCTTCCTGTTGTAAAACATCCAAAATACTGGATAAAAAATACTGAAAAATAAATATTATAAATGTATAGCTGAACTTTCAGTAAAGAAATCTGTATGGTTCAGATTGAGGATGAGATGGAACATTAGAGGGGTAAAGCTGATGTTACAGCTTTACTGTCAGGGAAGAAGGAAACTTATTTTAGTAGCTTGGTTTCAGTGTCCACATCAGCATAGAGGATAAGTAGGGATAAGTAGGGATGGCGTAGTGAGCTGTAACTGAGTCTTCCATGTAAAGTTGAGATTGGCAAAGTGCTAAACCTTCCCTGAAATGATGGAATTCAAAAGCAATCTTCCCACTGGCCCAGTAAGATAATCCAAAATTTTTTTTATTGTGACTTGAACTCTGGGTGGAGAGCAAAAATGTCACCCTGAGAATCTGAAATCATATGTAGTAGATGCGATGGAGGCTCTATAGCACATACTCCTGGCTCACCTTGGATTTCAGCTCCCACTGTGGGGACAGTTTCCATGCATTTAGCAGACTTCCCACCTCAAGTAAATTCCCCCACCCCACCCCAGCTTTCCTCTGAAGCTCATAACACCTGTTGGACAATGCTCAATCAATGAAGGATGTGAGCCAAGAAAAGCATTTCTCAACTCCTTGCCTTCAAAGGAAAGGTTCTGAGGAAACCCTCACATTGCTCCTCAGAAGACCACTAGGAAGGCTGAGCCTCCTCTGCCTCCAGGGGTGACTATAGCTCCGTAGCAAGTCCTTTATGGGAACTGCATCCTTCCCCATCTTACCGTCTTCACTTCCGCCTAGTGACTTCCTGAGATCACCTCCACACACACACAATTCATTGGAGCAAACAATGCTTTCAGAGAAATGCAAATTGACAATGGATTTACACCTCATGTGAATTTGGGGTTCAAATTTATGTAACCCACATGATCTGGGGAACCTCAAGCTAAAAGTATCAAAGTCAAATTATATCTAGATCAGTGAATCCCCTCATTCGACCGACAGAAATAAATGCAAAACACTCTGAAGGTAAACACCCTCAAACCAAAACACCTTATGGCCTTTGAGATAAAAATGCCCTCTAAAAATGAATTCATAATACAAAATTACAAAGTGTGAGAAGAAATAATCTATTTAAAGCAATATGAAGGACTAAAGGCTGTATTGTTTAACTGTTGCTTAGTGGCTTAAACAATACAAATCACATTATCTCACAGTTTTTAATAGGTCACCAGTTCAGTGCATAGAGAGGATGGTAGGTCCTGGCTTCCATGTTGTTTGCGGGATCAGGCTTGAGGGCTGACTAGCTGGAACGATTTGAACATTTGTGTCTTAAACTGTTCATGAATCTATAACATAGATGGGGTAGCTTATAAACAACAGAAATTTATTTTAATAGTTCTGGAGCCTAGGAAGTCCAAGATCATGATGCCAGCATATTTGTTTGGTGAGGGCCCACTTCCTAGATGGCACCTTCTCCCTGTATCTTCACATGATGAAAGAGACAAAGGAGCTTTGTGAGGCCTTTTTAATAAAGTCACTAATCCCATTCACGAGGGCTCCACCCTTATGACCTACTCCGCTCCCAAAGCCTCCACATCCTAATTTCAGCACCTTGGGTATTAAGTTTTTAATACGTGAATTTGGGGAGGACACAAACATTCAGACCATAGCAACGTATCTGGGGTTAGAGGAGCTGCTTCCAAGGTGGCTAACTTGCCCATTTGGCTGTTGGCAAGAAGCCTGAGGTGTTCTCCACGTGGTCTTCTCCACAGGGATGCTTGACTATCCTTACAGTATGGTAGCTGTTCCCAGAGGGAACCATGTAACAGACCAGGGAGGCGTGTGTAATGTCTTTAATGACCAAACCTCATAAATCACACACTGTCACTTCTGGTATATCCTAGTCCTCCCGTAGGTCAGTTCTAGTAAATGTGGGAGGGAATTACACAGGGATGTTACTACCAGGAGGCAATGATTATTGTGGAAATCTTGGAGGTTGGCTACCACAGGGGTGTGGTGGGGTCGTACTCTGCCAAACTAACTGAGCTAAAGGAACTAAATTTCCCAGAATTCCTCTATCAGCCTAATTTTGATTTAGTGAGGATCATGAGAGAGGTTTTGCATAGAAGGGTGAAGTGAAGTAGGAGCTCTATTTTTTTAGTCTCAGGAGGTCAGTGCTGGGCACGAGGCACTGTCACAGTTCATGTAAGATGTCGTTTATCTGCTGTTTCACCTCATTGCAGTGGGACAGTAGCTATGCCCACAGTAATGCCACACACCAGATCCCGCCCTCAGCCTCTGTGATTTCTGAAGGAGGTGTGTTTTGGCTGCTATCAGTTCTTCCTGCAGGTCACCACAACTTGGAGTTTGGCGACTTGGAAGTGGTGACAGGCTGGCCTGGATTCTAGTTTGTTCTGATGCATTTGGCTTGTTCTTGCAGTTACTGGTTTGTTCTTGCTTTCCCCATTTCACACCCATCTTTTCTTCCTCACTGCTTGTCCTGATGACTTCAGGCTCAGCACCAGACAGAAACAAAAATCTCACAAAGACTGTTTAACCAGCTCCCACAAATATATAAGGGTAAATCCCTATAATAAATCCCTTATCATATACAAATCCAGTAGTTCTTTACTCAGATCAAACTGACTGACAGAGAGACTATTATATAAGTAGCTTTTAAATTAAATAAATCAAGAAAGAAGAAATCAATTACTATAAGAGATAGGATGGCATAAATGAGCAGATATATTTGAAAAGAGGCCAAATAGAAATTGTAAAAATGAAAATATATTGAAAAAAGAAAACCATTTCAATATATGGGTTTATTACTTAGGTATACCCTCTGAACAGGATGTTGGAGGTGGTAATAAAATTCTAAGTAAACAGTAGTTCAAATGAGATAGATGTTTATTTCACTTTGATAAATGTAAGCAATTCAGGGCTCCTGTGGCTGATAAGGCATTTCCACAGTGTGAGCAAACCAGATTTCCTTTCATAACATCCCCAATAAGTTTTTATATCTGTGTCCAGCATGGCTGCTCCACATCCTGCCATCACATCCGCACCCCACTGCACTCCAGTGTCAAGAAGAATAGGAGGACATGCTCCTTTTCTTTTAAGACTGTGATCCAGTACACATCAATTATATTTATATCCCATTGATCTGGCCATAAATAGTTGCAATGGAGGCTGGGAAATGTTGTCTTTAGGTCGATGGACAATTATCCATCTAAAGAGTGTATTACTACAAAGGAGAATATGGATACTAAGAGAACAAAATTGTAGTCTCAGATGATGAGACTCGCTCATCAACCGAAGCTACCGGAGTGGACTGGGTGGAAGATTAGAAAAGATAGACACAGAGACAAAAGCTGGGATCAAGAGGTCCACTGACTGCTGATGGCGGAGCAATGGCCACGTTTATCTTTTGCACAAAGCTTATATAGCAGCAAGCAGCTGCAGAGAACAGTAAGCAGCTGCAAGAGGTCTGTTCATCGGGCTAGACACAGTAAGTTACATCCTGTTATGCACCTCTCTAAGTGCACAAGCAGGTTACATTTGTTATGCACTTTGCAGAAGCTCCTGCGGCCTCAGCTATTCCCCCCTCCTCTTGGATCATTGGGGGTGGAACGTTTCCTGAACTGTTCCACAGGCTGTGAGGACTCTGTCAGCTCATAGCCTGCTCCCAAACTCGGACACAATGTTTATAAAGCAGTTAAGAGACTTCTTAAGAGACCACTATCAAATAGAAAAAGCTGAGGTTTTTACAGAGACTAAAGATAATTTGAGTGAGTAAAAAGATAGAAAAAAAGGCAATAGATTAAAATAGGATAGACGCAAGAAGGGAAAGAATAAAGATCATGAATTTCATAAAATTGATAAATAACATAAATCCTAAGATTTAAGAAGCACACTGAATCTGTAGCAAGATAAAATAAATAAAATTACACATAGACATATTGTAGAAAAACCAAAACACCCAAGATATAAAGAAGATCTTTAAAACCAACATAAACACCCATGAGGAAAACTGCTGGATTCCCCATAGAATTTACATTTCAATGCATTGTTGTGCTTACAGGGAAACAAGTACATTTCTAAGCATCCCTTGAATAAGTAACCAAATAAAAGTACAAAAAATGACCTGAGAAAGCACCAAAGAACAGTGAACTCCCTTCAAGACATAAAAGGGAAAGGTAGAGCTAGCCTGAGACAAATGTTGACATCAACATTGTTTTCTAGAGACAAAGCCTGAAGAAGCTAATCTTGGGAATGTGGTATTATGCTAATAATCCTGGGTGCAGTTCTTCAAGCAGCAATAATTTCTGATACTTTCTGGAGAAAAAGCTGATCCTAGAATACCCAAAGACTGAGATTAAATAAGGCAAGATACTGCGAGTGAGACAGCAGAAACTACAAGCATTTATTGTAATTTAGATGCTTAAGGGCTTCAGATATTGGGATGATCACAAATGGAATGTAAAATGACTGTATATACAATGTTTAAGCAAATAATTGGTGAAATTGCAAAATCAGTAAACTACAAAATATTATCAAGAATGAACAGACATTTCACCTAGCATAATGTTCTCTAGAAACTAATCTTCATAGTAATAAGGTAAAAGAAAAGAAAAAGAATGAACAGACACACAATTCCATTCCAGCCATGATGCATAACACAGACTGGAATTTTCCTAACATTATCAGCATCTAGAAAACTTGGAAAACATATGAGCTCAACGGTTTCAAATGTAGGAGAATAGGCAACATAGACTTGTAGTCCTAGGGAAAAGGAGACAAAGTAAGCCCTATGATCTGCCTGGAAGCATGTTTTAAGCTGTGGTGCAGAAGAACAGTCCTAGCATGACCTCACTGAGTTGCAGAGACAGAAATCAGAGTAAGAGAAGGCTGAGGTACCTGGAGTGTAGAATGTGTAAAGCAGATTACCAAACAGAAGGAAGGTACCTGAAAGAACAGCTCCGGAAACATGCAGAGGGATCCCCCTAACTATGTTGCTAAATACTAAATTGCACTTGGCTGAGGGAAACTCAATAAACTGGGAGTTTTAAGATAAATGATTCCTGAAGCTCAAACATGGCTAGGAAATGTCTGCTTCCCAATCAGCCAGTACACATTCAGTAGAGACATCAGAGAGGTTATGCCTTAGTGCTGGGGCTAAAGTAATCCTTAGGTAAAGAATCCTCTAAGTCCACCTGAAAAAGCTTAAAAGCAAACCTCTAAAGCAACAAGCTTGACCCTAACCCTAACCTGGAAAAAAATGCAGCTAGAAAAAAATGAGGCATTTCTTACTGAGAAATCCAAATAAGAATATTATTACATTTCTCATCTGACACATTATAATCCAGAAAACAATGAAACTATATTTCTATATGTATGTGGTAAAACATAATAAACATTAATTTTAATAAATTAAAATCTCGGTAGAACTTTTGTGAAGATTGAAAAGCCAGTTAGAATAGCTATCATTAACAAGATAAATATATTATAACAAGTGTCGGAGAGGCTGTGGAGAAAAAGGAACCCTCAAACACTGTTGGTGGGAATGCAGATTGGTGCAGCTGCTATGGAAGGCAGTATGGAGGTTCCTCAAAAAATTAAGGATAGGGCTGGCCAGGTGGCTAAGTTGGCTAGAGCACGAGCTCTGAGCAACAGAGTCGCCAGTTCGATTCCCACATGGGTCAGTGAGCTGTGCCTGAGCTGAGCTTCTGCTGAGCTGCCAGTGGGCTGCTGGATGGCTCAGCTGGTGAGAGCACGTGCTCTTAACAACAAAGTTGCTGGTTTGACTCATGCATGGGGTGGTGGGCTGAGAACCCCCCAAAAAACTAGATTGAAAACAGTGATTGGACTTGGAGCTGATGGGTCCTGGAAAAACACAATGTTCCCTTACCCAGTTCCCCAACACTGTTCCCTTACCCAATTCCCCAATAAAATCTTGAAAAAAAAATCTCTTTACTTTCATGACATAAAAATCCCTTCAAAATGTATGCTATTAAAATGGCTAAATTTGGGGGGAAAAATAAGAATAGAATTACCATACAACCCAGCAATGTTTCTCCTGGATATATACCCAAAATATATGAAAACATTTATCCATAAAGATATAGGTATGTGCTCCAAAGTTCATTGCAGCTTTATTTATGGTGACCAAGACATGGAAACACCGAAGTGTCTCTTGATAGATGATTGGATAAAGAAGATGTGGTTTATTAGGTTGTTGGAAAAGTCATGAAGTATTTTTCTGTTTTTTTTTGTTGCAAAAATGCGTCATGGCTTTTCTGACAACCCAATATATACACAATGGAATATTATTCTGCCATAAGAAAAGATGAAATAGTGACATTTGTAACAAAATGGATGGATCCTGAGATTATTATGTTAAGCAAAATAAGTCAGACAGAAAAAGTCGAGAACCATATGATTTCACTGATATGTGGGATATAAAACTGAAAACAACAAAGGAACAAGACAAACAAATGAAGAAGCAAAAACTCATAGACACAGACAAAAGTTTAGTGGTTACCAGAGGGTAAGAGGAGAGGGAAGTGGTAGATGAAGGTAAACAGGGTCAAATATATGGTGATGGAAGGAGAACTGACTCTGGGTGGTGAACACACAATGTGATATATAGATGATGTATTACAGAATTGAGTACTTGAAACCTATGTGATTTTACTAACTATTGTCACCCCAATAAATTTTAATTAAAAAGAAAAAGAAAGCTGATTTTAAAATTTCTATGTAATGCAAACAACATAGAATATTCAAGGTGATTTTTAAAATTGAGAGCAAGAGCAATGTTGAAGAACATACTGTATTTGATTTTAAGACTTATAGGCTACAGTGATTAAGGGAGTAGAATACTGGCAGAAGGACAGATACTTAGATTAATGGAACAGAATATAATCTAATCCAGAAATGTATGCATGAATATGTAGGCAGTTGGGTTTTTTTTTATCGAATTTGCCAACATAATTTAATGGGGAAAGAATGGTGTTGGAACAACTGGATACTAATACAGAAAAAAATTAATCTCTCTTTTACACTAAAAAGAATAAGGGCTGCCAAGTCAGTGAAATTTAAGAGTTCAGCAGTTTGGGGCTTCATCTACAAAGTAAAGGATGAATTATTACTATTGCACTGCTCAACAGTAAGAGGGAAGCACAACATTCGGTAATCCTCTCTGGATACCAGAGGCAGCATATTCCACATCTAAGGATGCTGTTTCAACCCATTTATTCGATATTACAAATGTTCATATTCATCAGTATACACTAAGTATTTAAGAAATATTAAAATACTATAAATGATTAGTTGACAAATGACTTGCTCAGTTGACAGCAACCAAAGTGCTGGCATGATGGGCATGTGAACATGGTAACCATGGTGGTGTGAGTGACTACGCATGATTTCAGTAGTACGAGCTTCCTCTCTCCAACACTAATCTATCACCACTATACAATACCGAGACATACAGAGATAAACACCAAGCCCCCCTAATAGCACCATTCTGCATGAAGATCAATCAGCCATTTGGTGCTGGCATGGTAGAACAATGATATAGTCAGAGTTTCCAGTTAGGTATTTAGCTCTGACATGAGATCATACAAACAAAGATGGCATGTAATTTTCTAGGATTTGTAATTATTCTAAATCAACAACTATAATATGATGTTGTGTGTCCAAAAAGTAGAATGGCTGAGTCTAAAAATCAAGGTCTTAAAATAGGAATAACTCATTTAAGATCATCCAGTTACTCAGTTGGGGAGTTTTAACTCCCAAGACCCATGTTTCTGGACCCTGTGGGTGTAGAAGTTCTGATTGACAAAGTAGACAGTATTGACCCCAGAACAGTGCAAAAATGCCAATAAACTTAAGCTATGTCTTCTTCCTGAGTATTTCAGGCAATTTTTTTCCCAAGAGTCCAGATGAGAAGTCACCATACTGATGACGCTAATTGATTTAAACTTCAGGAAAAGCTAGAGTTCTTGTACAAGATTAGAGCAGAGAGGAATATGTTTAACATTAGATGATTTTCTTAGGTGTCTCTTGTTACTCCTTTGCCCAATTGTGAGAGTAAAGGTAATGATACAATAGCTATGACCTGAAAAGGCATAGTGATCAGGGAGACAGAATCCTCACGGATAAAGTTCTAAGTTATCCAAAGTTAGGCAACCTAGACCAACAGAGATGCTATTTAAGACTGAGGGAATGCAAATGGGTAATTGAGGAGTGTCTTTGCCAACTCGGGCTGCTATTACAAAATATCATAAACAGAAGAGATCTAAGATGGTGAGGTAAACACTATGCTTGCCTCCTCCTGTGGCCGCATTAAAATTGCAACTAAATTATAGAATAATCAACCTGGAGAACTATCTGAAGTCTAGCTGAACATAAGTTTTATAACTAAGGGTATAAAGAAGAAGCCACGTCAAGACTGGTAGGAGGGGCAAAGATGCAGAACAGGCTGGTCCACACCTGCATGTGGCAGTTGAGAATTG
Organism: Hipposideros armiger; assembly: GCF_001890085.2. Lineage (NCBI taxonomy): Eukaryota > Metazoa > Chordata > Mammalia > Chiroptera > Hipposideridae > Hipposideros > Hipposideros armiger. The sequence goes on along the minus strand of NW_017732327.1, from coordinate 255,323 downwards.
GGTGGGATATCTTCACCATGAAGGTCCCCATCTTGGAGGAGCAAGGGACCCCAGCCCCAAACTGGGCTCCCCAGCCGCATGTGCCAGAATGGAGAGCCCCCATAACATGGCTGTGAAAATCAGTGAGGGTGGGACAGAAGGCTGTGGGAAACTCATGTCCTCTTAAAGGGCTCACACACAGACTTACTCCCAAGCACTCACCCTGGCCTCTGGCAGAGGGACCGTGACTCAGAAGGTGTCAGAGACATAAAGGGAAAGACTGAATTGTGTGGCTACAGAAAGAGGACTGGAGGGACAGTTGCTATTTTCCCTGTGTGGGGTCCGTCTCCCGTGTACCTGGCAATGAGCATCAACTTTCCTGTGATGAGCCCTCCTTTTCACAGACAAATCTGAATCTGCATTGGCCTGGTGAACTCTGATCACTGGACTTGATGTGCTCTGTGACTTTTGTTGAGTAGCTCCAGGCTCAGCACTGGAACCAAACTAAAATCTATATTAACCTGGTGAATACCACTCATCCCACCCAAGTGGCTCCCTGAGACTCCACCTCACCCAACTTGCTTACTGCAGAAGTCTCTATGAGCTGCTGAACCTTACAAGAGCCAGCAGGCCACAGCAGAACTTGGGGTACCCCATGCATTTTTCAAGGTACCCCAGGCCTGGTACATGTAGCAGCTATTCTTGGTTCACAGTGTGTCCTCTCCTATGTGCCTCCAGGTCCAGCACAGGAAACAATCAACTGGGAATCACTTTGTACCTCCTACTAGGTAGTCTCCAACCAATCATAGACAGTATCTTACCTGGGCCTGCACCAGAGCACTTCCCAAAAGACTCTAGCACCAACGTACCTGGAGGTCAGGTTAAGACCACGGCAGAGAACTATCCAATTAGCCCCACAAGTGGCACACCCAAAGGGTACTCTCTGCAGGCACCAGAGCCTGCTGGGGCGAGTATTGCTCTGTGAGGTAAGTCCCCCTTGCAGCAGCCTGTAAGCTATGGATGGGGCCAAACCCATAGTCAGTCAGCCTGAGGGTTAATCCCATCCACTGATTGTTATAGTTGAGCCAACAGAAATCAAGGCTCAACTATAACAGGAAGACACACACAACACACACAAGGGACATTCCTGAAGCATCTGGCATAGGTGACCAGGAAGACTGTGCACCTACTGTGCACCCACAGGACACCTACTACATAAGGCCACCCAGCCAAGACTGGGAGACATAACAGTTCTACCTAATACATAAAAACAAACGTAGAGAGGCAGCCAAATTCTTAGGAATCAAAGAAATATGTCCCAAATGAAAGAACAGGAGAAAACTTCTGAAAAAGAACTAAACTAAATGTAGACAAGCAACCTATCAGATACAGAGTTCAAAACAATGGTTATAAGGATGCTCAAGTAATTAGAACATCAACAAATGGATAACAAACATAAAAAAGGACATAGAAAACAAACATAAAAACATAAAAATGAACAAGTTAGAAGTGAAGAATACAATAACTAAAATGAAGACTGCACTAGAAGGAATCACCAAGAGACTAGGTGAAGCAGAGGGTCAAATCAGTGATTTGGAAGAGAAGGTAACAGACAACACCCAATTGGAACAGCAAAAAGAAAAAAAAGAATTTAAAAAGTGAGAATAGTTTAAAGGGCCTCTGGGACAACATCAAGCATACCAACATCCACATTATAGGGGTATGAGGAGAAGAGAGAGAGCAAGGAATTGAAAACATATTTGAAGAAATAATGATGGAAAACTTCTCTAACCTGGTGAAGGATATAGACATACAATCCTAGGAAATTCAGAGCTCCAAACAAGATGAACCCAAATGGGTTCACACCAAGACACATTATGATTAAAATGGTAAAGGTCAAAGATAAAGAGAGAATACTAAATGTAGCAAGAGAAAGACAGATAGTTACTTACAAGGGAACCCTGATAAGATTGTCACCTGAGTACTCAACAGAAACTTTGCAGGCAGGAAGAGACTGGCACAAAATATTCTAAGTGATGAAAAGCAAAGATATACAACCAAGATTACTCTACCCAGAAAAACTATTATTTAGAATTAAAGGACAGATAAAAAACTTCCCAGATAAGAAAAAGCTAAAGGAGTTCATCACCACCAAAACCAGTATTATAAGGAATGTTTGGCGAATGGACATATGAAAAAAATGCTCAACATCACTAATCATCAGAGAAATGCAAATAAAAACCACTATAAGATATCACCTCACACCTGTTAGAATGGCTATCATCAACAAGACAAATAGTAGCAAGTGTTCGAGAGGCTGTGTACAAAAAGGAACCCTCATACACTGTAGGTGGGAATGCAGATTGGTGCAGCCACTATGGAAGGCAGTGTGGAGATTCCTCAAAAAATTAAAAATAGAATTACCATATGACCCAGCAATGCCTCTCTTCAGTATCTATCCAAAAAATCTGAAAACATTTCTCCACAAAAATATATGTACACCGATGTTCACTGTAGCTTTATTTATGGTGGCCAAGACATGGAAACAACCAAAGTGTCCTTCAATAGATGATTAAATAAAGAAGTATATATACACATGGAATTCTATTCTGCCATAAGAAAAGATGAAATAGTGCCATTTGCAACAACATAGACGGATCTTGAGATTATAATACTAAGCAAATTAAGACAGAAAAAGTTGAGAACCATATGATTTCACTGATATGTGGAATATAACAACAAAAGAACAAGAATACAAATGAAGAAACAAAAATCATAGACACAGACAATAGTTTAGTGTTTACCAGAGGGTAAGGGGGTAAGAGGTTTGTAGATGAGGATAAAGGGGATCAAATATATGGTGATGGAAAGAGAACTGACTTTGGGTGGTAAACACACAATGTGATATACAGAGGATGTATTACAGAATTGTACAAGATAGAAAAATAATATTCAGAAATTGGTTGTAGGGAGCTGGAGGTTTGCAGTAAGGGTTAAGCCTGAGAGCTGGAGGTTTATAGTAGGGGTTAAGCCCAAAAGCTGGCAGGCTGACAGGCTCTCAGGCCCGGGTGAGCAGCGTGGGAAGGTTGGCCGCTGAGGAGAAAACAGCCAATGGCCTTGAAAGCTACAGAGTAAAATGCCATCCTATTAACAGTTTCTGCTTGTTATGTTTTGCTTTAACCCTGGGAAGATTGCTTCCCTACACCTTATGGAAAGCCCCGGGGGAGGTGTTCCTTGGGAGTAGGGGTCTAGTCCCTCAAGTTCCCAAAACCCTCCTACCTAAGGAAAGTTACTTTTGCTATAAAAGCTGTGTATAAACAATAAATGGGGCCACTCTCTGCTATCAGCATTGGGTGGACTCCTGTCCCCAGCTTTCATCTCATCTCTTTCTTCTCCAGTCTCCCACCCAATCCTCTCAGGTACCCTCTCAGTAGACTCCTGGCTGACGAGTCAGGAGTGCTCGTTTGATGCGCAGGTCATGTCAATTGGTTGCCTTTTTATACACCAATAGCAAACTTTCAGAAAGTGAAATTAAGAAACCAATCCCAACACCAAAAGAACAAACAACCCAATTAAAAAATGGGCAGAGGATATGAAGAGACATTTCTCTAAAGAGGACATACAGATGGCCAACAGGCATATGAAAA
>NW_017732327.1:217453-250727 GCF_001890085.2 Hipposideros armiger | reverse complement strand
TATATATATATATAGTCACGGGATGTGAAGTAGAGTGTGGGAATGGAGTCAATGGAATTGTAATAGATAAGTATGATATCAGGGGTGAGAGGGCAGTAGATGGGGGAGGGGGGTTGTTTCTTTCGAGGGGTGAAAAGGATAACTATTGCATTGTTCTGTACACCTGAAACTAAAAATAATTTTATAAAATAAAAAAAAGAAAACAATCCCATTTACAATTGCATCAAAAAAAGCAAACAAACAAAAAAACCTAGGAATAAATTTAACCAAAGAGATAAAAGACCTATACTCAGAAAATTATAAGACACTGAGAAAAGAAATTGAAAAAGACACAAATGAATGGAAGCTTATACTATTCTCATGGATAGAAAGAATTTACATTGTGAAAATGTCCATACTACCCAAAGCAATCTACAGAGTCAATGAAATCCCTATCAAAATACCAATGGCATTTTTCACAGAATTAGAACAAGTAATATTAAAATTTATATGAAATCACAAAAGACCCTGAATAGCCATAGCAATCTTGAGAAAGAAGAACAAAATTGGATGTATCACACTTCCTTCAAACTATACTACAAGGCTATAGCAATATAAAAATCATGGTGTTGGCATAAAAACAGACACATAGATCAATAAAAAAGTATAGAAAACCCAGAAATAAACCCTCACCTATATGATCATTTAATCTATAAAAAAGGAAGCAAAAACATACAGTGGGCTAAAGACAGTCTATTCAATAAATGGTGCTGGGAAAACTGGACAGATAGATGTGAAAAAATTGTATCACCTTCCTATAACTTATACAAAAATAAACTAAAAATGGATTAAAGACTTAAATGTAAGACCTGAAACCATAAAATTCCTAGTAGAAAATGTAAGCAGTAAACTCCGTGACATTGCTCTTAGTGATATTTTTCTTATCTATCTCCTTAGGCCAGGGAAACAAAATAAAAAATAAACAAATGAGACTACATACAAATAAAAGTTTTTGTACAGCAAAGGAAACCATCAACAAAATGAGAAAACAGCCCACTGATTGGAACAAGATATTCACCAATGATACATCTGATTAGGGGTTAATATCCACAATCATTTATGAAGAACTCATACAACTCATCTTCAAAAAGCATTCATTCTGATTAAAAACTGGGCAGAGGACCTGAAGAGACATTTTTTCAAAGAGATATACACATGGCCAATGGACATATGAAAAGATGCTCAACATCACTAATTATCAGAGAAATTCAAATTGAATCTACTATGAGGTATCACCTCACACATGTCAGAATGGCCATCATCAATAAATTAACAAACAAATGTTGATGAGGATGTGGAGAAAAGGGAAGCCTTGTATGCTGTTGGTGGGATTGTGAATTATCAGCCACTATGGAAAATGGTTTGGAGGTTCCTCAAAAAATTAAAAATAGAACTACCTTGGATCCATCAATTCCACTTCTCAGTATCTATCCAAAGAAATCCAAAACACTAATTCAAAAAGATATATGTACCTTTATGTTTACTGCAGCACTATTTACAATAGCCAAGGTATGGAAACAACCCAAGTTCCCATCAATAGACAATGAGATAAAAAAAGAGGTGGTATATTACGTGGTACACTCAATGAAATATTACGAGGTCTGACAATTACATTCTTGAGCTTGCCACAGTGCGCTTACGTTGGCAGCACTGTACAAACAGCTTGATAAGGTTTTATAACCTTGGTATATCAGTGTTTCACAGCTGTGTTTGTGTTGACACATGGCGGTGTCTTGCTGAGTGTCATTCATTACTGTTGTTGCGTGTTTTTGTGTGCTATCATGAGAATGGCTGAGCTTGAATTAGAGCAATGAACAAACATTAAATTTCTTGCTAAACTTGACAAGAGTGGAAATGAATTTAGAGACATGTTAATCCAAGTTTATGGGGATACTGTCATGAAGAAAATAGCAGTGTACAAATGGATTAAACATTTTTCTGAAGGTAGAGGACACAAACTGATAAAGAGAGGTCAGGGTGGCTAGTAATGAGCAGAACTGATGAAAACATTGCAAAAATTCATTGACTTGTGCGTCAAAATCATCCGGGGACTGTAAGAAGCATAGCAGACCAAGTAAACATTGATAGAGAAGCAGTTAGAAAATCTTAACTGAAAATCTTGGCATGAGAAAGGTGTGTGCAAAAATGGTCCCGAAGGAGCTCTTGCATCATGACAATGCACCAGCTCACACAGCACTGTCTGTGAGGGAGTTTTAGCCAGTAAACAAAGAACTGTATTGGAGCACCCTCCCTACTCACCTGATCTGGCCCCCAGTGACTTCTTTCTTTACCCAAAGATAAAGAACATATTGAAAGGAAGACATTTTGATGACATTCAGGACATCAAGGGTAATACGACGACAGCTCTGATGGCCTTTCCAGAAAGAGTTCCAAAATTGCTTTGAAGGATGGACTAGGTACTGGCATCGGTGCATAGCTTCCCAAGGGGAGTGCTTTGAAAGCGACCATAGTAATATTCAGCAATGAGGTATGTAGCACTTTTTCTAGGATGAGTTTGTGAACATAATTGTCAGACTTCATACTTGGCCATAAAAAAATTAAATCTTACCATTTGCAACAACATGGGTGGACTAGGGGGTATTATTGAAATAAGTCAAACTGAGAAAGACAAATAGCATGATCTCATTTATATGTGGAATTGAAAGAACAAAATAAACAAAGAAACAAGATGGAAACAAACTCATGGATACAGAGAACAAACTGATGGTTTCCAGAATGGAGAGGGGTTGGGGCATGGGTGAAAAAGGTGAAGGGATTAAGATATACAAATTGGTAGTTACAAAATAGTCATGGGAATATAAAGTACAGCATAGAGAATTCAGTCAATAATATTGCAACAACTATGTATAATGTCAGGTGGGTACTAGACTAATCGGGGGATCACTGCATAAATTATGTAAATGTCTAACCACTATGCTGTACACCTGAAGCTAATTTAAATCATATTGAAGTCAACTGTAACTGAACAAATATCATAGACTGGGAGGCTTAAATAACAAAACATTTATTTCTCACATTTCTGGACGCTGGCAAATCCAAGATCAAGGTGCTGGCAGAAACCCTTCCCAGTGAGGGCTCTCTTCTGGGTTTGCAGACACTTGCTATTTCCTCACATGATATTGGTTGGATGTAATGGAGAGAGAGAAGGGTCCAGGGCAGAGCAGGAGGGAAGGCCCTGGTATCTCTTCCTCTCTTTATTAGGACAGTAATCCCATCCTGGGATAATCCATCACCTCATAAACCTAATTATCTCTGAGGCTTTATCTCCAAATACCATCAATTAGGGGCAGGGTTTAAGCCTGAGTTTGGGGCGACACAAACATTCAGTCCATGAAAAGGAGGGTGATGCTGATATCAACTGCAGCCTCAATCTCTGCTACAAAATCGGTGGCTGTGGTTCCTTTCTCTCATGTGTTTGAACAACAATAACAAAAAAAAAGAAGACGAAAAAAGAAAGCACACTAGAATCATGAAGAAGCTGCCACTCCCAATAAGTAGGTAAAAGAATGAATTCTAAGTGGATATTCTAAATTTGAAAGTGTACATTGTGCTTCACCACCCATTTACTAATTATTATTCTGTGAACTGTTGGAGTGCGGCTGCCTGGTAGAACTGCCTCACCAGAGGTTGTCCCCCTTCCCTGAGGCATCCAACAGTTGTGGGTAGGGGTCTAAAGCCCTGGCCCAGTCACATCAACTCTGAAGAACTCCAAAAAGCTATCCCAGTTCCAGAACTTTCTGTGGAACTGACTAAAGCCTTTGCTGTGAAAGAATCAGAACCCAGCTTCTGTTGCTTTCAATCCTTTCCCTTCCCCTGCAGGTGTTAATTCCAAGAACGCTACCTAATCAACCTCCTGTGCTAAATTTCACCTGGAGTCTGCTTCCCAGGGAGCATGATCTGCAACATCAAAATCATGAAAACAAACAAAAGTGAGAATCAAGAAAGCAACCAACTCTGTCTTTGAAAGGATTAATCAAAGTGATAGACCTCTAGCCAGACTGATCAACAAATACAGAAAGCACACATTTAAAATATAAGGAATGAAAAAGAGAATCATTATAGACCCTGGAGGTGTTAAAAGTATGAGGGTATTATGGACAACTTTACCCCAGTAAAATTTTAAATTTTGATAAGGACTTATTTTTTAAAGAGTACAACTGGCAAAAATAGACATTAAAAGAAATAGAATCATAAAAACTTTGTGAAAAAATTTCAAAACAGAAAAAGATGAACAAATACATAAAGATGCTTAACAAAATTTACAATGAATTCAAGTGTCTTTAAGTAATAGAACCAGAATGTAAAGATCTACCCTTTAAAAAATCAAAATAAATACACAAGAGCCTCAATGGTTTTATGGTGAAATTTACCAAAATTTTAAGGAATAAATTATTTAAATTCTATGCAAAATTCCAGAAGATAGAAAATGAAAGAAAGTTTTCCAATTCCTTTTGAGTCCAGTAAAACATTGACATAGATATCAGATGATAATATGAGAAAAGGGAATAACAAAATTGATTAGAAAGAAAAGTCCTAAATAAAATATAGGGAAATGTAATCAGCAGTGATCCAAAACAATCATAGAAAGTCAATTAATGCAATTCATATTACAATAGCAGATTAAAGAGAAATGTCAGTTATAGCTGAAGAAAATGCAATTGATAAAATTTGGCAATTATGTCAGATAAAACTGTTAGCCAAATCAGAACAGACTTGTTTTACCTGATAAACAATAACATCTTACATAATATATCTTATATTATGTAACATAATAACATAACAGCAATATCTTACAGTAATAATGAATTCTAATGGTGAAATGTTAGAAACATTTCCTTTAATACACAAACATGAGAAAGAGATAGGATGTCACTACTTCAAAGCAACATGGTATTAGAGGTCTTAATGAAGGCAGAAATACAATACAAAGGAACAAAAAAAAGACTTGAGGAAGAAGACTTGAATCACACATTATAAAATTCTAATTACATACTTATTATATATTTGTCACAAATTATGTAATTGCTTAATTCTATTCCATTACCATCACCTCTACTGATCTGGAAACTTATGCATGAGCAACAGGCCCCCATGTTTGGGGTGAGGCAAACAAGGCCCTTGCCTCAGTCCAAAGTGTAAGGGAACACTAAAAATTTGGCAGTTAAATAATATTTAATGCAATATACTATAAATATAAGTTATGCAAAACATCTTTGGTGAACAAAATTACAAGTCAAGACAGGCTGTTTGTTTTCAGACCTGTGGTGTGCAAGAGGAATAGTTATTTCTGATGAGCCCTGTTCCAGCCAGGGCCACAATTCTCTCACTAGGAACAGACTGGACAATGTGGGGCTTTATATCCAACTACAATTTTTTTATTATAGCGCTTTTATTAACTTTTTCCCTGTGGTTCAACAAGTGGAATTTGATATTTGGAGGAGTACATTTTTTCCTTTTGCCTCCTGCTCAGACATGGCTCAGCATGGCACTGATTAAGAGCTTTATTCTTCTTGTCCCTGGGTAGAAACCTGCCTCTATTTGTGCCTTAGTGTGTTGGGCTTTCATTCCTTTCCTAGCACTATCCCTCTGCAGTAGCCTCTGGGGTCTCCTTTATCCAACCTGACCCTAAGTAGGGAAGGGCAGACCCTACGGAATTACGAAATAGGCAAAGCTATTTTTCCAGTATTTCCGATTCCCACTTTAGATTATTTTACGTCCCAATTATGCCTCCTTCCCACTCACCGACAATCATTTGTTTCATGCTGTTTTATCTTCTTATCATCTCTAAACATTCAATCAATTTGTGGAATAAACTCATGCACTGAAATATAAAAGGCAGAAGTCAGCTGACTAGGCTCTACAGACTTGGCACAGAAAGAGATTCTGTTTTACAAAAATAAAAGTTTGGTTAGCTAAAATAAAACACCAAATAGTACATCTCAAGTATCAACCATTGGTTGAACAAATGAGCCTTGCCATAGCCCTTTAAAACTTCTGCTACAGTCACCTCTTCCTTAACTAGGAATAAACACAGTTTTAGAATATAACAAATTAAAAATACATAACTTTTCCCAAAAGGCTATAGAGGAGAAAAAAATTATTTTTTCTTCTATCCTCCTAGGTTCTCCACTTAGATCCTGTTATTGGACTGGCCAAAGACAGATTAACGAGAAAAACAAACAGAAATTTATTAGCATGTGCATCATGCATACATAGGAGAACATCCAGAGATGAAAAACTCCAAGGGGTGGTTAGAACTTGGGCTTAATAGCACTTTAACAAAGGAACAATAAATTTTTAGAGAGGTGAGAAGGAATAGGACTTTGAGTTTCTAAGGTGGCAAATTACAGGATGGCAAATATAGGGAAAGGGAAAACTAATGGTAGATAATAGCTAGTTTTGGCAAGGTTTGTTAAGGAGATCCCTCTGTTACAGTCTCCAGGTTGATAAAGGTCTTAAGTTGTCTCTTGTAATCAACTTCTGTCCTTCCTGGTAAGGAGGGGAGGGGGAATCCCTTTGCAAATTTATTTCCTGAATTTAGGCATGTAAGAGAAGGCAGAGAACTTTTATCTGCTTGTTTTCAATTGCCTTCAACTCAAAATAATCCTTATGCCAAAGTGGCATATTTTGGGGTGGCATGTTCTGCTACCCCACAAGGCCAAGAGTTTTATTTACAAAAATAATGTATCTGGATGTGGACATTAAGAAGACTACTTCCAAGAAAATTAAATTTTTGAAGCCTTAATTAAATCCAAAATAGGCAATGTGTGCCAACACTACAAAAGACTTCAAAAGTCTCTTCATCTGCCAAATGTTTCCTAATTGAGCATGAATTTTATTTCTCTCATGAATGTCATGTTATACTCCCTGAAACCTTCAAGAATGTCATTGAAAACTAAAAGGAACATAGGCTGCTAGGTATTATATGCAAATTTTATGAACAGCACAACAGACTTTACTGAACAAAATGGACATTTTCCAGTGACTAAATCCCTAGAATTAGAATGACTGGATTTATAATGTATTAGATAAATTGGTTTTTTATTTGGTGACTTTGGGGAAGAAAATTTGGGTAGAGATAATAGCCAGCATTTTCTAAGCACTTACCCTGTGCCAGGTATGATTGTAGGCTGTTAATATGGGTTATCTCATTTGCTCCTCAAAGTCCTATTCACCATCTTATTCATATTTTTCATATGAAGAAACTAGGAGATATACAATTATTATGGAACTTGCCGAAGTTCACACAGCTAGGACATGGAGGGCAGCCAGTGAGATATGCATATCAGCTGTGGGAAAGGCTTGACATATCACACTGTTTACTTCTCTCCCAAATCCTTTACTCACCATCACCAACCCATAGTTTACAATTATTATCTCTCTCTCTCTTTCATTAACTCATCAATTTTTTGTGACTTGGAAAGCAGGATTTTCATATCACATAATACCAATCCGTATCCCTTTGAAAAGTATTGAATATATTTACAAGTCACATCAAACTTCATTAAAATAAGTCCCTAAAAGAATTATACAGACCCCTGATCAATCCTGAAGGATTCTATATTCTCTCCTGTTCCAGCTTGGATTCTTTATCAGACTACTTAAGTGTGAAGAGAAAACATCTGCTCCTCTTTTTCATTAAGCAGAGCAAACAGTAGGCAAAAAACAAAAACAAAAACAGCTCATTAAAGGAACAATAACAACTGAACAATTTAAAACAGAATTATTTGAAAGTTCTTTCTTCTCTTTACAACAGTGTTCACCCAAACATTGTACTTGTTCACACATAGCAAATTGTGCAAAATGCAATACATTAAATAACACAAGTGTTGTCCATTATTGGGAAATGAAGCAAGCATCCAAGGCACAATGTTCACAAAACACTTGGAATCTATAATCCACTAAAATCCAGGCTACCAGCCAAATCCTACAACAGCTTCAAACATCAGGCAATTTAAGGCGTATGATTAGAAACCAACGGTGTATAATTTCCTAAGAGCTCTAGGTAGGTAAACAGTGATGATGCAATGAACTATTTGTGCTATTTATTTCTTTGCTGTCTGATTGTTCCAGCTCCCAAGAGGTTAGGAGTCTATCACCTCAGCTGTTCCTCAGCTGCTAAGATCAGAGACTATAACGCGTACTGAGTGATTATGTTCCTGGGGCTGCTGCCTAACAGAGATTAAGGCGCCTGGCAGAAGGGCTCAGTTTTGCCTCTCCCTGAAAGAGCCTGAACAGCCATCAGTAATAACTGGACTGTTATGTTATTATAAACAACGCTGCAGTGCATATACACATGCAACTGCATGAAAAGGGGTTGTTTAAATCATTTAAAAATCCTATAGCTTTGACTATTTCTAGTCTTTGTGTTATCTGTCTTCTTTTATTTCTTCTCCCCCCACCTCCCCACCCCACCCATCACCCCTGCTCTCCTGCCAAAATCCCATGGTTTAACAACCAGGTGGAAATACTGCATCACATTTCTTTACCAGTTGGTTGCCTTGAACATTTTTGGTGAGCTGTTCTTTTGTCATCCTTGTCATTCTACTGTCATTCACCACTTGTATCTCTAAGTGTGAGAACACTGCAAAAATCTACTGTGCCTGTTCAGAAACATGTATGATGCCAGGTTATGACCTTGCAACTAAAATGAGCCAACTTCCAGAAGACACAGAAAGGTAGCTGCAATCCCTAGCGTCACAGGAATATATACATATCTTAATTTTATCAAAAGACAAAGTTCATTTTCCCTGAAAGCTCCTAAATATGCAAATACAAACTCCTCACCCCCACCCTCTTCCTGCCACTGGAGAGTGGTAGAAAAGGTCAGATCGTACCACTAAATAGTGCTTCATATAATTCACCAATTTGATCAAATATCATATCTGACAGCAGCTTTTTTTTTCTCTGTGAAGCAACACATGGAATGCACTTAGCTTACAATCAGAGATCAATATTGCTTAATGTTATCAGTCTATTTTCAGTTCTTTGCCCCAGACAGGGCTTCGTGTACCACGTTCAGTGGTTAATTTTTCTCCCCCTGAGCCTAGGTACTCGGGATTCTTGGGTAGTAAGCTGAGATGACTTTCATCTGTGTGCCTACACACTTGCTGTTGACCGGAGACACTGGGCACAAATGTACCTTATTATATAGAAACAATGATCAGAAATTCACTGTTACAGGATTTTTAAACAGCAAACTGATTACACATGCATTGCCTAAGTTAATATTACATTTTAAAATCCATATATTTTAATAAAATTTTCTTCCATTATTTCCTTAACTTCTCTGACTGTACTAACGCCCTGTCCTTTATTGTTGAAAAAGAATTTTGATTTTCCTTAAGCCCAAAGTAAACTTTTTACTGAAAACCAATCATTGTATAAACAGTTAAACATGACTCACCAAAGACTGTGGTGTACATTCACATGTCACCCAAATGAGGTCATTTAAATGGTACTTAGTTTTGTTTCATTATTTCTTAGTTAAGCTCATATTGATTTACCTAGTTTTAAACCACTCTGCCAAATGTAAATTACAGTTTATATTTTAACTTCAATATTATTATTAATTTATTAGCATTATTTTTAAACATTTATGTATTCATACATGTGTATATATAAATTTTAAATTTCAGCTTAATTATAAGGTGTTAAGTACTGTGTAATTCTTAGGAGGAAATTATTTTCCAGATGAACACATTTCTAGTTTTATATAAAATACAATTAGAAAATAGTACTACAGGGTTCTTTTAGCAGACTACACCTTCTATTGAAAACTCAAATGCTAAGCTACAACCTCAAGTTTCTATGATTTTCTACAGTACTTCCAAGCCCTGGAAGTAGGCTTAGTGGAGGGTCAGCTTTTCCTCTGTGAAGTGACATTTTCAAGCCTAACCATTTTTACCCTTTGCCCAGATGTTTATTGTTTTACACCTTGGGATGGTGGAGACTCTCAGGCTCCCCCAGGCCATATGTCCCTTCAGTGTGACACCCTCCCAATGGATGCCCCAGTCACCAGGAGCACAGGTTATAGCAACAGTGCCCAGTATCCTCTTCGACCCAGTGTTTCCTCTTTTCTCCAGTAACTGGTACCTTTGGGAACAACAACTCTAAGAAAATTCTTTACCCCTTATGATCTCTCAGCAACTAGACAGCTTATTACTACTCTGTTAACTTGAAGTTAAGGATCCACATGAGGCATGATTTTACACACATTTAATGTCCTGTATGTTGTACACTGTCACCAAAGGGAGGATCTATAAGGGGGGAATATTATTCACAGAAAATATTTTCTGTGAAGTTAGAAAGCACAGTCCACAAGACTGTCCTTACTTCTAACACCAACTGCAACTTTGGGGTTTCCCAAGACCACCCTTGGTTTTGATAAATTATTAGAAGGGCCCACAGAACTTACTGAAAGCTGTTACACTCACAGTATACTTATTAGAGGGAAAGAATACAGATGGAAATCAACCAAGGGAAAAGACACACAGGGCAGAGTCAGGGACAGGTCCAAGCATGAGCCTTCATTTATTGTAGTTTAGGATGCATTGCCTTCCTGGCAGCAGCATGCAAAAGCGCATGCAGAATATGGCTATAACCAGGGAATCTCTCGAGATTTTGTATCTGGAGTTACTGGGGCTCCATGTTTGGCTTCCCACATGGCTAACCGCTAGTCCCCAGCTCAGTGGAGGTAGAATGAATGAATATCATATGGCCCCAAGTCCTCAACATAATTCACATTGTTAGACATCCAGTGGCAAAGACCTCCAGGTAAATAAAGACACTCTTATCTGGGAGGACATTCTAAGGGCCCGGAGATCACCTCCCACGGTCCACGAGCTCAGGGCAAAGGCCAGACCTCTCTTTGGTTTAGGTTAAATTCTTATTACACACTTTTAAATGGTGATCTGGCAAGACAGTTTTAAGAAAATAAACTTTTAGATCTTTGAGGCTACTTTAACCACAAAAGTGTATTATTTGATTACCTTCAAGATACCAAACAAATCAATTTATTTTAATGATTTAATTAATGCACCCTAAACCCACAGGGCTTACTGTCTGCTTCTATCATAAATATGCCTTTTCATGGTGAAATATGTGAATACAAAACTTGCTCATTGAAAGGGGACATTAGACTTCTACAATATGATGAATCTGATATATGGCACAGGGAGTGGTAGGTATAACAGCAAATTTCCTTTGATAACATCACCCCTTCTAAACCCTGGCTACTAGTTAGGAATGGATCACACTTGAGAGTTTTGTGAGTGCAAGAAAAAGAAATTATTGAACGCTAACAACATCTTCCATTGCTATGACTCTAGGTATTTAAACAGAAGCAATTATTTTAAGTTATTCTCAGTACTCTTTCTCATAATGAAAGCACTTTCAAACTGCAGAATCAATGTTTGATTGATTCAATCAATCAAATAAAGATATTTAAAAATGTATCTGGGATGTTGTATAGCAAATTTCTCAAGGTAAAAGTTCTCAATGTAATGTGTGTGTGTGTGTGTGTGTGTGTGTGAGAGAGAGAGAGAGAGAGAGAGAGAGAGAGAGAGAGAGAGAGAGAGATTTCTTTTTGATTTGTAGCTTCAGCTTATTTAGTAAGGAAGTTAAAACCTATCTTATTAAATCATATAAAAAGCTATATGTCCAATGACAGGCAACTCTTACCTTATTTACACTCATAAAATATATTATTTCTTCTGTCTCTAATTTGCAAATTGTATTCTGGCTATCAGACCTCCATTAGTTTTAGCAATAGATAACTGTTTCTTTCATTAAATATGTAAGAAAATATGGCTGTGATGTATATAACAAACTAAATGGATTTATTTCTGATTTTTATTCTTGACTGTTATTCAATCATTCTGAAAGCCCAAAATACATGCACCAATACAAGTTTATAAAAGGAACATTATATATTTTATCATGCTTCTTTATAAATAACAAATTTTAGCTACACACATTACATAGCCTTATTACAATTAAAAAATGACAAACAGCACATTGATATATTATCTAATTCTTATAACTGAAGATGGATAAACTCATTATCAGATGTCCAACCTTCACTCTTGAGCTCACACATTTACTAACCTATCTTTCCAGAATGTGTGCCACTATTTTTCTCTCAATATTTTTAATAATGTTCCTTGAAACATATAACACATTTATGCAAATTGATAAATGAAAACGGACATTCTGTGACAAAGAGGAAGAAGTGGGTATTTGGCTTGAAAATGAGAATTGGCTTTGCTAATCAGGTTGTATGGTGGACATTTTTCATAAATTGCATGAGCTTAATCTGCAGCTCCAAAATATTTGTCAAAAATGTCTTTAAAGTTCAAGATAAGAACATTTAAAATTTAAATTAATAAAATTGTAACAGGGCTGGCCAGGGGCGTGTTGGTTAGGAGTTGGCTTGAGACACCAGCTCTGAGCAGCAAGGGCACCGCTTCGGATCCCACATTAGGGCCAGTGACACTGCGCCCTCTACAGCTGAGATGGTGAACAGCAACTGGACCTGGAGCTGAGCTGCCGTGGGTTGCCGGGGAGGCATAGGCTGCAGTGGGGCTGGCAGCCAGCTGGCGTGAGCTTTCGTGAGCGGCCATGAGCTGCCATGAGTGGCCGTCCAATGGCTGGCAAGCAACTGCCTCGCCCGGGAAAAGCACAATGATAATACCAACATGGGCCAGTGAAATGACATCCTCCACAACTAGACTGAAGAACAAAAGGACAGCAAGTTGTCTGTTCCTCTTCCCTGATTCCCCAACGCTGTTCCCCTCCCCCAATTGCCCAATAAAATCTTAAAAAAAAATAAATATAATAAAATAAAATTGTAACAGATTAAAATATCTTCATTACTCCAACTCTGTATTAGTCTAAAGTCAACAGATAACACACTAAATCAGAATTTCTGAAACTGAATTAAAGAGGAATGGTGATGTTATAGAGGAACCACATGGAGTAAAATGGAATTAAGGGCCAAGCAGCAGTGAAGCTGTCATCATCACTTAGTCGAGGAGACAAGGGAAGGGAGAGTTTATTGAAACCTGGAAGGAAAGTAAATCTTGTAGACAAGGCTGCTTGTAAGTGAGCACTGACCTTTGGTTAGGGGCACAGCCTTTCTGAGGCAGCCTTGAAGGGTAAGAATTCAGGAGAATGAATGCCTTGATTTCACTCACTTCTCTCCTTTCAATAATCTGCTAGAGCTTCTTATTAGCCGAAGCCAGAGAGAAATTAGAAGGTGTGAGGACCACTTACTACTCGATACAAAGTCATTAAATCAGACTAGAGAGCAGGGAAAAGGAGGAAAGAGAATAAAGTTTGAGGGGCACATAAAAGCTACCCAATACAAGCCCTTTCTTAGCCCATCAGGTTAAACAACATGTGCCTAAGACAAAGAATAGCAAATACAATGAATTGCCATTTGCAAAGCCTTGATTAAACATTTTTGGGTATCCCTCCTGTTTTAGTCAGGGTTCTCCAAAGAAACAGCATATAGGATACATGTATAAGTTCTGACAATTAAGTTCACAAACTTGTTGCAACAATGTTGCTAACCTGTTTTTATATTAGAGGAATTATTCATTATGAATTTGTACCAACTAGACAAATGGTTAACCAAGTTTACTATTTGGAAGTTCTGAAAAGGCTGTATGAAAAAGACAACTTGAACTTTTTGCCAACAATTCATGGCTCTTGAATCATGACAATGTACCAGCTCACATGGCACTGTTTGTGAGGGAGTTTTTAGCCAGTAAACAAAGAACTGTATGGGAACACCCGCCCTACTCACATGATCTGGCCTCCAATGACTTCTTTATTTACCCAAAGATCAAGGAAATATTGAAAGGAAGACATTTTGATGACATGCAAGACATTAAGAGTACTACGACAACAGCTCTGATGGCCATTCCAAAAAAAGAATTCCAGAATTGCTTTGAAGGGTGGACTAGGCGCTGGTGTCGGTTCATAGCTTCCCAAGGGGAGTACTTCGAAGGTGACCATTGTGATATTCAGCAGTGAGGTATGTAGCATTTTTTCTGGGATGAGTTTGCAAACTTAATTGTCAGACTTCATAGATATACAGAAAAAGATTTATTATGAGGGATTGACTCACATGATTATGGAGGCTGAGACATCCTATGGTCTGCTGTCTATCAGCTGGAGGCCCAGGAAAGCCAGTGGTGTACTTCCAGTCCAAACCCAAAGGCCTGAGAACCAGAGGAGCCAATGGTGTAAGTCCCAGTCTGAGTCTGAAGTCCTGAGAACCAGGAGTACCTGATGTCAGGGCGCAGGAGAAGATGGTTGTCCCAGCTCAAGCAGAAAGCAAATTCTCCCTTCCTCTGCCTTTTTGGTTCTTTCTATCCAGGCCCTCATCAGATTGGATGATGTCCACCTGCATTGGTGAGGCCAATCTTCTTTAAATCCATCCATTCAAATGTTAATCTCTTCATTTGATAAACCTGCAGAAATTGCTTATTAGGTCTATTTTTCTCTTTCTTTGGCTGTCTTGAGTTTATCAGTAAGTGAGCACCATATAATCTGCTAATAATGATAATTTTGATTGCTTCTTTCCAGTAGTATGAGTCTCTACTCCCTTTTTGTGAGACTTCATTGGCAGGAATTTCCATTATAAAACTGAACCATGTTTCAGATTTTAATTAGAATGCTTCAAGTGTTTCACAGTTCAGAGTGCCATTGAGTGTTGGTTTTAAATGGATATCTAGCTTCCAGTTTAATACAATAAAAAGTTTGTGTTGTTGTTTCTGGTTGTTGATGTTTTTCTTGGTTATTGTCTCACCTAACTCACCCAATCTGCCTAGCTAATGAATTTAACCAAATGCCTTTTTGGCATAAATTATAATCATTTTATGATCGTTTTAAACTTAGGTTGATTGTAATGATGCATTAGTTAGGGACCTCTAGAGAAACACAATCAATAGATTTTACATATATATGTAAATTATGTACATTATATATATATATATATATATATATATACATATAGTTTATATAAATATATATAAGGAGGTTCATTGTAGGAATTGGCTCACATCATTATGAAGGCCAAGGAGTCCCATGATTTGCCATCTGCAACCTGGAGAACCAGGAAAGCTGGTGGTGTTGATTTTGTCAGTCTGATGGCCTGAGACCCAGGAGAGCCGATATTTAGTTTAGGTCCCAGTGCAAGTCCTAAGGCCCAGGAACCAGGGCAGCTGATATTGGACGGTGGGAGATGATGGATGTCTCTCAGCAAAGACAGCAAATGTGCCCTTCCTTTTTCTCTTCTATTCAAGCCTTCATCAGATTAGATGATGCCCACCTGCACTGGGGAGGGCCACCTCCTCTCCTCAGAGTACCAATTTAAATGTTAATCTCTTCTGGAAATAGCCTCACCCAGAAGGAATATTTTATCAGTATCTGTCATCCCTTACCCCTGTCAAGTTGATACATAAAATTAAGCGTCACAACTCCCCAAAGTCAAATCAATGAATAATGTTAATAACTGGGTTTAAAAAAATGTGATTTAGGTATTTCATGTTCTCTGCATTCCACAAATCTGAAGCATAACCCATTCAACTTGCCAACTGATTTATAATAACAATTTTTTATCATAGACTATTATGCTATTTTGGCATGTAATTATAAAGGAGTTCAAAAAATTGAGTGACCTTGTTAAAATGAAACCCCTTGGATTCCTATCAACTTATACATATAAACAAATGTCTTCACCACTTCACATAATAAAATGAAAAATATCAGTAGGCTTGATTATAAATTGTCATATGCTAATAATAATTCATATGTATTCATGGATAAGTTCAGTAACTTCCTTCTTCCTCCCTCCCTCCCTCCATCCCTCCTTTCTCTTACTCTCCCTTTCTTCCCCTTCCTCCCTGCTCGCTCTTGCTCCCACGCTGTCTCTCTCTCTCTCTCTCCCCCGCTCTTTCTTATTCCACTAATAGCACTTTCCAAAACTAATAACGTGTGCTTTTAGTTTTGTCTTTATTATGTTATCGAGATTCTAACAGTCCACCCAAAGCATTGTTGTAATGGCAAACACTGCGATCTCCTTAGCCAATATCTATTCTCCAATCATGCTTACTAACAAAACTCTAACTTTGTTTTGACTCCAATGTTCCCAGTCTAAGAGGATTAATTATTGTTTTTTTGTTTTTTTTTTAAAGATTTTATTGGGGAAGGGGAACAGCCAAGTTGCTGTCCTTCAGTCTTAGTTGTGGAGGGCGCAGCTAGCTCCGCTCCAAGTCCAGTTGCCATCCGGCTGCCTGTCGGCAGCTCAGTGGCAGCTCAGCTCAGGCGCAGCTCACTGGCCCATGTGGGAATCAACCAGTGACCCTGTTGCTCAGAGCTCGTGCTCTTAACCAACTGAGCCACTCAGCCCGCCCTAATTATTGGTCTTGATCCTTCAAGCTGATCTCATTCTTCTGGACAGATCCTTCCTTTCATAACTCTCCTATAGCTACAGCGGGGCATGTGGCCTAGTTTTGTCCAATGAGTCACATTGGAATCTCTAAGGGAAAGGGACTGGGAAAGGTACTCCCTCTTAGATAACTGAGCGATAGGCATGTGAAGATAGACAGCTCTTGCCTCTCCTGCCTCCTGCAATTGCATGAAATCTTCTGAATATGTGACTACTGCAGCTATGGCAATCACTTGATATTTCAGGGAATTGCAGGAATATTGTAGAAGAAACAAGTATTTCACCCTTTTCTTTATAAAAGGTTTCTGAATTTTAGCTGTGTTCATGGCTACTTGGAATAAGCCAATATGTACAAACATTTTTTGATGCTAGTTGCTGCCAGGTTACTAAGTTCTGACCAAAGATATGCAACTTCTGGTTGTTTATTTCTCTACCTTTTCTCTAATTGTTATCTAGAAAGCAGATAACCTGGCTCTGTCAGTCCCTGTATACTATACAGTGAATTGGGAATGGAAGCCATACAAAAATGATGCAACAAGATAGGAAGAACTAGATCTTCAGTCCTGTGGAGCACATTTAAGACCTTGACCACGTACCTGAGGTTTCATGTAAAAAAAATTAAATTTCCATAATTTGACCCTCATCTTAATTTTGGGTTTCCTGTCCCTTAATTCCAAAGCTCATCTTAACTAATACTAATGCCCATTCAGACTCCTGATCTTTTGAGTTACATAATGGAGAGGGTAGCTGCTCTACTTTTGGGTTTTCATTACGTGGAATCAAAAATATTTTCTTGCTTCTTGGTTGGCTTCTCTGTAACTTGCAGACAAATCATTCACCATGATAAAAAAATGAAAGAATCACACATACATCCATAGACTTTGATAATTTAGTATTATCTGTATTAACAAGCTTTTTACATGAGCAAAAGAACTGTGCTAATATCTTACTAGATTTGATTATGTTGGGAACCATTTGTAAAGCAAGATCATATTTGAAAACATACTTACTGACCTCTATTGCTGATTTTCATAGACAAAATGTTTAAAGATAGCAATTCTCCTTAAAAGATCATATTTAAGCTTCCATATTTCATAGCTATATTACACATTTTTCAGTAACATAGAATAATTTCCATTTAATTTTGTAGTTGACTTCACATATGTGTGTATGTATATTTATATATATATGTTTGAATTCTAATATTCAAAATTAAATTTCCATCAATTATGCCCTTTGTCATATGATATAGCAGAGATTAAAAAGCAATTCATTTTTTTTAAATTCAAGCAGTTATGTTTAAATGGCATAAATAAAAGCTGTTTTTCAAATGTATAACATTCTTTTGATCCACTAGGTAATAATGAAGACTATGACTGGTGGACTGAGTTTAGAATGTTAACATGCATAAAGTTAACACTTACTTAATTGCATAAAGAGTGTTCAGGGGCAATAAGTAGCATGAAGAAGACAGTTATTCAGGAAAGTAGATGGTTTTTCCTTCTCCAGCTGACTTGTATTTCAAGGTCATTCTATATCTTTAAATTGTCAACCTTACTACTACTTGAATATTTTGGAGATGTCAAGATATTCAAGGTAGGAAAGCAGTCAACTCTTTCATTGCCTTGAGCATTGCTAAAGGATATTCAAGCTATTTGCTGATCTCTAGCTATGTTTTAACCAAACTTTATTTTATAAAGAGTCCCTAGGCTCAACTATGAGACAGTTTTATGCCTCGTTCAATTGATGCTTCCAGCCATAGCCCTCAGTGATTTGGTAATATTTTAAATCCCTGCCTAAGTTGTTTCTCTATTAGATAACCAGTGTGTATAGCTGCCAGAATATTTGTATTCCATTTTCTGTGGCCAAGAATTGATTTAATGGTCCCTGAGAGAATTTTATTGTTTGATGGCTCTCCCCATTCTCATGTCTACTTTCTGTAGTTTCACAGAAAACTTATTATCTTTGAAGTTAGGCCTCCTCTACTTATCCTTTTGATCCTATCAGCTCCACTCTTTTATTCCTTCTGAACATGGAATTAAGTCAGTCACACCTGATTTTGATACTAAGCCCTATTAGTATTTGACTTCAGCCAGGATACTGACCTCTGAGCCATGAGTTCCATAAAATTCACATTAGGATAAGTAAACAAAGTTGTGATGTAACAGTGACAAGCACATAGTAAATACTTCAAGTAAAATGTAGTTTCTCTCATCCCCTTTTAGCCACATTACAGTTATAATTAGTCCTTTTGTATTGAAGGACTAATTCATCAGGGATTTTTAATAACAAATAGTTTTCAGTCAACATTTATTGTATATCTATACTTATATTTAATCAAGTACTTGTTTCTCTTCCCTTTGTTTCTAAATTACATGGTTGTTAATTTGTAACTCAGAACTTTCCTGATTAATTGGACGATTATGCATTTCTTAAACTAGAAATGCTTTGTTGAAATATAGTAATATCAATTTGTTATTACATTGGGATGATTCCATGCATTTTGGAATTTACTGAATAATGTCTCTTTGATGACAAAATTGTTTATTAGTAATTTTATCAATTTGATGTTTTCAAGCTTTGATGCAAGGTAATTGTATCTCCAAATGCAGATAATATTTTATATTCACATTATGTCAAGCATTTTTTTTTTTTTTGCTTTCCTCTAGCATTAAACATTGTTTTATGTAAGTTTAAGGAGTGGACCCATTATTGTTTTTCAGTGAATTGCACTAACTTTCTATCACCCTGAGGATTAGGCTTAAGCAATGCACCTTTGTATTCAACAAGACTTTTTATGTCCTCACAATTACCTACTTTTACTTACACTTCAGAATTCATTATTTTCCCTTAGATCAATATCATGTTGCTCTAATTTTACATATAGGGAAACATCCTTTGTAACTTTTGTGGGAAACCAGAATATTATCTTAGCAGTTAGCCATGTGTACTATTTTAGCTACCATATATTAGATTCATGACTTGAGGCTTAATAAACCCAGGACCTAGAATTTGTGTATCTTTCTGAGACATCTCAATGGTGGGCATCTCAATATCTTTAGAGAAATTAAAAGTAATTCACTTCTAGGAATAAGATAAATTAATTGCAAAATTTTAAAGATTTAAAGTGTCTTTCATTAATCATTGTTCAAAGATACTATTGAAGGCTCTAATCCATTAAAAATAAAGGTGAGGTTTCCTGCATCAATTTGGGACATACAGAGTTGCAAGAGGATAATGGCCCTTCCATCCTAGCAATAAGAAACTTAAAGTCATAGTTTCTTAAGCTCATGAGAGATATGAGCATACAAAGAAACCTATTGAAATATCACCCACAAAGTAATTAGCTGGTCCTAGAAAAGGAGTGACCCATGGCTGCTTTTACCTCTCACGAAACAGCAGGAGGAGGAAGAAGCCATCGTAGCTGTGACTAAGAAGAACACAGCTATACTTTTAATAAGTTGTTAAAGACTGGTAATGGGTGATAATGGGCTGATATGACAGTTAAGAATCCCAGGGAGGCAGAGACAGAAAATGTGCAACTACCTGCCAACTCATTTCCACAAGCTTCATTGAACATTCATGAGAAAGATGTGAGCAGTGCAGGGGAGCTGAGACAATTCCACAGGAGATTCAGGTGTGTAGGGGCTGCTGAAATCTGAGTGCAGGACAGTAGAGCAGAGAGAAACCTCCAGGCACTTCAGGTACTCATTGTGGGTCTGCTAAAACGTGAGGCAGGGGAAGGGCCAATTGAGAGAAGGCCTCCAGGCCCTCCATGACTTACACTGAGGTGGGGGGTGGGGTTACAGCATCTGTCTGTGCCCGGAGAAGAGCTGAGAGAAACCTTTCAGATGCAGGTGTGCAGAGATTCCTTAAAGCTCAGGACCATGCCAAAAAATGGAGGGACTCTGTACAGACACTCTGGGTCTTACAAAGAGCAAGAGGCAAAGTCACATGTGGCTGGGTGTGGAGAAAGAGGGATAAGATAAAACTCTCCAAGGTGCATGAGCATGGTGCCTGCTAAAGTCAGAAGACAGGAAAACAGAGAAATGGTCCAGGCACTCAGATCCCAAGTCTACTAATGGGAAGCTTCTGAACTTACCCCCAAATAATTTCAAACCTCAGTGAACTAAATCCAGCTAAAGCAACAACAAATTCTAGACCATGCTCAACTACAGACAAAATTGACACAGAATGGGCATGCCCTTTTCTAGGCATAAATATAATTTACTTCAGCCTCTATTTTCTCACAAACTGCCTGACACTTAAAAAAATTATTAGACAAAAAAAAGAAAAGAAAGTAGGGCCCATAATCAACAAAGAAGCACAGTCAGGAGGTGTTAGAATTATTATTCAGCAATTTAAAAATAACGATATTAGAAATGTTAAAGGGTTTCATGGAAAAGACCAGCCAGTTTAAAGTAACTCTGATAAATACAGAGGATACCAAACAAATGTATACACATTTTAAGAAAGGAAGAAACTATTAAAATTACGCTGATGGTAACCACTTTGAGTACCTCTTGTAATTGCAGAAGTCAAACGTGACTTGTATTCATCTTTTGTTCTTTTGTTATCTGTGTATATTGAGTATTACAATTTTAATATAGTTTTTTCTTTTTTAAAATGTATATACATTTTCTGGCACCCTCTATATGTTAAAGAGTCTAGAACAAAAGGCAGATGACAGCAAGCATGAACAGATGGGACATATCAACAGAGAGATAGATGTTATAAGACAATAGAGTCAAATACAAATGCAAAAAATGAAAAATGTGGTAACAGAAATGAAGAATTCCTCTGATGAGCTGGGTATAGCAGAGAAAAAAAAATCAATGTCCTTAAATATAGGCTAATAGGAAGGGACAAAATTGAAATACCAAAAGTAAAATAAGTGAATATAACAGGACAGAACTTGCAAGACTTTTAGGACAATATAAAATGGTCTATCACATCTATTTTGAGCCCAAGAAGAAGTAAGAATGTAGCAGATAAACTATTTAAAGAGATAATATCAAACAACTTTTTCAAAATTAGAAAGACATCAATGCAGATGTTAAACATGATATATGTAATGAAACTACGCATGGCATTGAGCAGTCAAACTTCTGAAAACTAAAGAAAAAAATAGTAAAAACACCTAGAGACAAAAAGACATTACATACAGTGAAACAACTTTAAGAATATTGCTGATTTCTTACCAGAAATGATTGAAGCCAAATGTTGGAATGACATGCTTTCAGTGTTGGAAAAATAAATATTATGCACAAAGATTTCTATATTCAAAGATAATATCTTCTCAAAATAAAGGTAAAATAAAGACATGCTTCAATAAGCAAAAACTCAAAGAATTCATGTGCTGCAAATCTGTACTATAAGAAATGCTAAAAGATGTTCTTCAAATTATAGAAAATGAAAGAATGAAGAACACTAGAAAAAGCAAATATGTAAGTAAATATAAAGAACATATTTTTAAACATATTTCTAAATATCTACATCTATGTTCATGTTTTTACATAATTATTTATATGTATTTCTTAAATACCTTTAAGACATTACTGGCCCTTTAAAGTAAAATAACAATGATGGATTGTGAGATCAATGGTGTATGTAGAATTAAATATCAAAT
Organism: Hipposideros armiger; assembly: GCF_001890085.2. Classification (NCBI taxonomy): domain Eukaryota; kingdom Metazoa; phylum Chordata; class Mammalia; order Chiroptera; family Hipposideridae; genus Hipposideros; species Hipposideros armiger. The sequence goes on along the minus strand of NW_017732327.1, from coordinate 228,579 downwards.
GAGGGCACAAAAAACAGGCAGGTAATAACTTGAAGTATAATTTTGTAAGATTTTTACTTTGTTTATAGAGTAGTAGACTATTTTTTAAGGTAGACTTAATAAATTAAAAATGCATGAAAAACTACGAAATAAATAACACAGAGACATAACTAAAAAATCAACAGAGGCAATAAAATGAAATACTAAAAATATCAATTTATTCTAGAGATGGCAGGGGAAGATGAACAGAGTAAGAGCAGACAGGCAAATAGAAAACAAATATCACTTTAGCAGATGTAAACACAAACATATCAATTATTACATTAAAAGTAAATGTCATTTGGTTCCTCCAGAAAATTTACCCAAGACGAAGTTAGAAGCTCAAAATATTTATACCTGGTAACACCTGTGAATAATAAAAGAGAGCATTATTAGAAATAAGCAGGAAAAGCCTTCATGTTGCCAATGGAGGCTTGATACCAGTAAAACTGAGATAAAAGGAAATAGATGTGTAAAAAGAGATTCAGATTGTGAAGTATCCTTTTTTCCACATAACAAGGGGACATGCACCATGATTTATTGTTGATGATGTTGACCTTCATCAACTGGCCAACTTATGTGACAAGTGTTTCTACTATAAAGGCACTCCCTAGTCCCTCACACTTTACTTTTTTGAAAGCAAGTCACTATTTGGTACGACCGATATTCAAGGGGTATGGGTCAGTTAAGCTCCACTTCCTTAAGGGACAAATATCTACATAAATAAGTTGGAATTTTTTGGTAAAGTAGATTTGTCTTTTTTCCCCCATTTATTTATTCATTCAATTACCTATTTATATCACTATAGACTCATCAGAGATGTTCTCTGACCACATGGAAATTAGAATAGAAATTTATAATAGAAAGTTATTTTGAAAAACACCAAATTTTTGGAAATTAGACAAAATGACCCATGCAATAAATAATTTTTAAAAATCACAAGGGAAATTAGAAAATATTCAGATATAAATAACGGTAAAAACACAAAATATCAAAATTTGTGGAATGCAGCTATTCATTACAGGTTAACTTAAAAAGCTTTAAATAATTGTATTTAAAAATTAAAAATATGTAAAATTTATGAACTATGCTTCTAACTCACAAGCTATTAAAAATAAATGTAAGAGTGGAAGTCATTAACACTGAAAATGAACAAACAGTAGAGAATATCAACAAAATGAAAAGCAGATTGAAAAATTTAATAAACTTTATAATTCTCTAAAAAGCAAGAAGCCATAAATTACCAAAGATAAGGAATGAAACTCTGGATATAAACATAGATGTCATACATACTAACAGGATAATAAGAGAATGTAATAAACAATTTTGTGTGAATAAATTCAATAAGTTGAATGAAATGGAATAATTACTTGAAAGACATAACATAAGTAGCATAACAAAATAACAGAAAATATGAATAGCATTACATATAATAAATTGAATTTATAATTATTAAAGCTCCCACAAAAATAAACACAGACCCATTTGACTTCATTAGTAAATTCTAAACATTTAAGATAATAATAATAATGTACAAATTATTTTAGAAGATAAAGGAGCAAGAGTATTTTGAATTTATTTTATTTGGTTAGTATATCTTTGATTCCCAAACCGGATATTCCAGAAGTGAAAATTACAAACAAAAACCCCTCCTGAATAAAAGGCAAACATTCTTTTAAAAAATTAAAAAATTGAATTCAATATATGAAATACATTATTAGAATATGTGGTTTACCCCAAGAATCTCATATACAAAAGTATTCAACCATTAATTAACATAATCACCACATGAATAAATAAAAATGAAAAATATCATGTTGTCATTTCAGTTGATTTTAAAAAATGACAAAATTCAGTATTTGCTATGGAAAACCATTTCATCAAATAATAAGTATAAGGAAGTATTCTTAAATGGATGAAATGATTAAAAAATTCTGCAGCTAATATCATACTTAATTTCAATAGTGAATGCTTTCCTCTGAAATTAGGAACATAGAAAAGAATTTTTCTCTCACTTTTTTTTTTTTTATTCAACATAGTAAGGAGATACTGGTTAGTATAAGGCGAGGAAAATAATTAAATGACATAGAAATTGGACAGCAAGTATAAAGTATCTTTCTTACATGACCTATTGTGTATGCAGGAAATCCTAAAAAAGTCTACCCCCAAAAAATACCTATAAGAATTAAAAGTGAATTACCAGTGTTTTAGGGCAGAATATTGAATACACAAAAATGCTATCTTTTAATGTTATCAATTAATTTGCAAATAAAATAATAGAATCTACAACATATCTGTGAGAAATAATAAATGAATCCACAATTCAGTCACTAAGCTAATTTTCATAAATCAATTTATCTTCCATATACTAATAATGGTCAATTAGAAAAAAAAATTAAATACCATTTACAGTATTATTCAAAAACATAAAATACTTCATGGTAAATTTAATAAAAGATATGCAAGAGCTCTTCCCTTAAAACTCATTGTTTAGACTCTAATAAGAGTATTTTAGGGATGGGAAAAAAAATGAAAGAAGACCTAATAAAATGAAAGTTATGCCATGTACATGGATGAGAGGACTTCATATGATTAATATTTCAATTTTCCCCAAATTGATATACAGATTTAATGTAATTTCCATAAATATCTCAGCAAGCATTTTGATGAAATTGACTTTCTATTTCTAAAATTTATATAGAAAAAAAGCAAAATAATGTTGAGAAAAGAGATTTAAAGACTAACTCTAATTTACTTCAAGATTAACTGTAAAACTACAGTAATCAAGAAAGTGTGGTATTGATGAAAGAATAAACTATAAAAAAATGAAAGCAGTAAATGTAAAACAAAACAAAACAAAAAAAGATGGCTATGTATATCTTCAAATGAAAGAGTAGCTAAAGGAAGTCAATGGGGAAACAAAGCTCTTCTCAACAAATGGTGTCAGAACTACAGTCTATTCATACATTTTTTTAAAAGAAACTTGACCTCTACCTCACACCACACTCACAAGTTAATAGAATTTGAGTAAATAGCCCTAACATGAGAGCTAAAAGTAAAAGCCTTCTGAGAGGAAAAAAAAAGCAAACAAACAAACAAAACATGACATTATTTGTGGAGGTTCAAAAGTATCAGTGAATATTTTGCTGCCCTAAATCAAATATCTTAATGCTTTATAAAACAGAAGCAGTATAATGGAAGAGAGGCCCTTCCAGGGCACTATATTCCAAAAGATGTAATTTGTTTAAAGCTATGCCTAAAATACAATGGTAAGGAATGGTTTATAAATAAATATGGAACCATTTAGTGAAAGAAAATGTGAATACTGATTTGAAAATGTATAAATGCAATATATAAAAGCATGTACTGTACTAAAATAGAATTTTAGAAGTCAAGGGTGACTTGTTTAATTAAAATTGAATCTTTGAAAATACATATAACAGTTTCAGTAAATTGACAGAAGCCGTTTCTAACAGGATTTGATGAATTGTTACATGAAAAAAGTACTAGTGAAGCAAAAGAAAGATAAATTGTGTTCTTATTATTAAATTAAGAATAAGAAAATTATTGAAATTAGTTCAGATGGGGAGAATTATTGGAAAAAATAAATGGTATGATTTAAACAATTTTATCAAGACATACATGATAAAAAAGAAAATAACAATGTTACTAAAGTTGGCAACATTTTCAAATGTTATGTGAGTTAAGTCAAACCCAACAAATCAAATAATGAAAAATTAAATCAGGAAATATTTCAAAATCTACTGTGCAAAGGCTTTGTCTTGGTGTACTATGAATGAATGGTAAAGGATGTAAAACACATCTCTGGCATCAAAAACTCATATTCTAACTGAGAAGATGAAAGACACAAAGAAAGATTTTGTAAATGGCACATGATCAGTACTCCATGATTTGTGTGCCTAAATACTACTTGATAAGAGAAATATTTTTGAATTATGTTATCTGGGATTTCATTCGTTAGAAATAAATAAAAGTAATTATATAAAGATAAGAGTTTACAGACTTTTTTATTTCTTTCTCTTCCCTAAGCTTAGGAGCAAAGCTTACCATAATGACATTTTTTATTTGTTACCAGTCCCAGGTAGGCCTGAGGCTGCCAAAGTGTAGCCCTGAAACAAATCCAGGGAGCAGCGTATGTGTCCAGATATTTACTGTCAACCATGGCAATAAACTGAGTTCTCTTGAGATTCATCCCAACAAAGTAATCCAAGAATCAAGAAGCCAGCAAGCCAAAATTTGTCTTGTTACACAAATATATTTTTCTTTGAGATTATAATGGAAATATAGGCTTTGTTTATCATAGGCATAGCTGACATATTCTTATTATGGGTTGATTTTACTCTCTTGAATTTGCAAGAGACTCATGAAAAATGCACTAGAGTAGAAGACAACTGAATTATACTGTCTTTCATTGACTAGTTGTTTGAACTTCTAAAAGTCACTTAACCTCTGTGAGACTTAGTTTATTTTTCTAAAAAATAGAAAGCAGCTATTTCAGGGTGTTATAACTAAAATTCCAATAAGATAAGTATGTGAAAGCAAGCATACGTTCAAAATGCCCAGTCTCTCTCAAAAAATATTTCTTGACTGCAATTTAATTTAGGCCACTTAGAGGATATCTCAAGTTTGCCTTATTATCTTGTTTGTTGTATTTGTAAAGCAAGCAAAATTTATATATACTGGGCTTGGAAGTTTCTATTCACCTGTAATAAATATATTTGCAATGCTATATTATTGACATAATCTTTAATATATCTTCTATAAACAGTATCTATTTATAAAAGCTACTGATATTGGTAATTAGTTGCTATTAAAAACAAAACAAAACTGTAATACTTCTGTATTTGGCACCAAGTTGCTAGGAAAGGATAATATTTCCATTTATTCTAATCTTTACTGTATCCATGTAAAATTTTGATTTTATGGACATAATGTTTTCAGTCAAAAAATAGTGTTTCTATTTGTGATAATAACCTTAGTCATTAAGAAAGACCAATACTGGGAGCTGGTATTTTGTGGAGAGAGATGCATTTCTTTAAATCATATGGGGAATGTAGCTTAGAATCAACACTATAATGCCAGCAACATCATTAGTAGCATTATCTTCAAATATACAAAATTTTTGAAAAGGTTTAAGTATATCTCTCATTCCATATAAAATTTCACATAAAATTCTGAAGCAAACTTCACAAAAATATAAAACATAGAAAAGGGGTAATGAATTTCATTTTGCTATGTAGGCCAGTACTATTCATGCATGTAAAAAAATCACAGTTGACTTTTGTTGGTTTGAAAAAACCCATCACTGAGATTCATACACTACAGTAAGCCACTGTAAATCAAAATCTGCATTTGCAAGTCCAAAAACTCCATGATCCTGCCAGCAGTGAACAATGCTGATTAAGGAGCCATATGTCATTTAGCGATTATTTCATTACACAATGATCATTTCAAAGTTATTACTACAACAAAAGAAGAATTGTCATAAGAATAGATTTTTCTTATTCTCTAGTCGAGTTCTCCTTTATTATTATTTTTTCCTGAAATCCCATGAAACAAGTTAGTATGTAAATAAGTTATTTGCCAAAGGGAAAGGGAAATAAAAATTCCCTAAACTCGGCACTGATAAGATTTCAGATGGGCTCCTAGTACTAAGCATATAAAAATGATACATCCATTTCCTACTTCCCCCCAGGGAGCTTCTTTGTGACCCAGTTGCAATACTACATTGTTGAGTGTGTTTTCCACACACAGTCTTGAAAAAATGGTAAAATGTTAAGGAAGATTTGAGAAGCTTTGTGATTTCTAGATGTCTTACAAGATAAGTGAAATAACTCAGGATGAAGAGGGTTAATCAAAATAAAACACTGGTTTTACGAGATTGGAAAAAAAAAGTAAAACCTTCTTTCTTGGTGATCATATGATAATTCAAATTCCCAACGAAATACGAATATAATATAAATGTTATATTTGTCATTCCCAGGAGTCATAAGCAGATAGAAAAACTGGAAGATAGAAAAAATAGACTAAAAACCGAAAAAAAAAAGTTGCCAGAGCTATCCTGCAGCTAAGGCCACTTGTAATCAAGGCCCTTCTTAAAACGACAGCTACCAGGTGAGATCTGTAAGCTAGAGGACTAAATGGAGTACAGATTCCACAGGCTAGACAATGCAGAAATGATTGCTTTCCCAGAATGTTTCAGAACTGTATCTCACTACAAACACCCAACATAGGGTGGTGCCAGATACTGCTGGCAAAATCATTTGACGTTAAACTTCTTCAATATGGAGCAGAATTTCAAGAGACAACACACTGCCATCTAGAACCAGCACATTTTTATAGTCAAAAGGAAAAGAAAAGGAAAAAAGATACAGCTTTCGTGATCTCCCTCTCAGGGATCCCATTTGAAATACGAGAAGCATTTTGTGGAAGTGAAATAAGACTGTTTAAAATAATGTGAGAATTTAATAATGTGAGGCTTTGTAGGCAAAAAGGGCACTGGTTTGTCACATGTAGAGTACATGACATGGATTATTGAAAACCCAGTCACAAATGACAATAGTGTAAGAGGAAGACAAGAGAAGTTGGATACATTCAGTTCCTCATAAAGCAGGTCTCAAGCGGAGTGAGTGAGACTTTTATAGTTAGCTCAATGGCAAGCAGTGAGAGGGGTTTGTTAGGAAAAACCAGAAAATGATTAGAGAGTATAAATGCACTAATTAGGGTTTTTTTTTTCAGCTATCTCTCATTTGTCAAAAAGCAATCCTGCTTGGCTCAGCCCTTCCCTGAAATCCAGAGGGTTATTATTTAGCTTGACTGAGATTTTGAAGTCATGCTGAATGATGAAATAGGGTTTCTGTCTATTTATCCAGTGTATTAAAATTGCAAGCTAAGTAAAATATTGATTGATTTGTTACAATAATTATAAAGCTACCCTTTTCAAATCTTACTATGAGCCAGGCACTATATGAAGCTGATAACCTCAATAGTGCTTAATTTTTGTAAAAAACTTTGGTTGAATTAACTACGATTTAATCACAAATATGTTACAATCCAGTTAAATGTATAGATTAGAATGCCATGAAAAAAATTAATATTATGGCCATTCTTTCAGACTTTTGAGGAGATGGAAACAGACAAAATCAGAAGTAAACAAAATGATTCTTCACAACATATAAACTGAGTTATAGAACAATAGCGCTGTGGAAGAATCCCGGCAATGTTAATAACTTCCATTTATTGAGCACTTAGTAAGCATATGATAGCTGCTAACTCTTATTATTCACCAGAGACTGTGCATAATGCTTTCACACTGTATTTTCTTCAATCCAAATCCAAATAACAGCCTAGGGGAACAGGTTTGCTATCCCTATTTTCCAGGCAAGCAGACTGAGGCTGCAGACATTTAATAACCCGTTCACGTTCACACAGCCAATACATGGTGAGATAAGTATTTGAATTCAGATTTCCCTGACTCCAAAATGTCTTCTTCTATCTACTCAGCTATATTTTTGTTCATTATTATAAGTCACCTTCAGACTCAGAGAAGTACGCAACTCTGAGGCTGTTGCTCCCTGAGGGCCTATTCAGTAGCAAGAACCTCAGACTGAGACTTGATCTAAACCTACGTGTCACCCTAGCTCTTCGGAAATGTCAGTGATCTCAGTAAGCCCTGCTCTTTCCTGAAAGTGAGGTCTTTTGAGAAGCGAGGCCAGGATCTCCCGGTTGGAGAGGCTCATGAAGTAGTGCACATCCACACGAGCTTGCAACCTCTCCTCATTTGGGGAACCAGAGTCGCCGTAGGTAACAGTCTCAGAATTTCCGTGTCTCAGCACAACATTCCATTTTCTCTGACAATGTTTGTTCCTAATGAATTCTTAGAGAGCTCTGCTCCACATCCGCTCAGAGACCATCCGGAACACGTGGCCTCCTTGGTCATTGGGTTATCTATTTTCATTGGCATCCATATTGTAGATTCACACAATTTTTTTTTTACTTTGATAATATACACAGTTAAATTTTTTATTTTAACCACAATATTGTCCTATAATACTTTCTTTAAAAATTAATTAATTTTTTAGGGGTTGGACTTTCCACATTTAGTTTCATTTTTATCTGCTTGGTCCCTGCTTTCTTACTCTAACTATCCCTATTAGTGTGGCTGTATAGTTTATCCATCCCCACCATCCTTAAAACATTTCCAGAGGTCTCTAATGAAAATTCTGAGCTTAAACATTAAAATGACATGATATATAGATGATGTATTACAGAATTATACACTTGAAACCTATGTAACTTTACTAAAAATTGTCACCCCAATAAACTTTAATTAAAAAAACCCAAAACACTAAAAACTGGTATTTCTTTTACCTGGCTTGATTCTCTCCTAGTCTTCCTTTAAGAAATTAGGAAATTTAAGTGAAGCAGAAAGTGTCATAATTTACGAAGCTGACCCCAAAAGAAATTTTGTATTCCTGTGTTTTTCCTCTATGGGGTTGCACTTCCTTTCAGCAACTTCCTCAAAGGAAAAGTTTATTCTGCAGTTTGCTTGTTAAGTCCACTTTGAATGCCCTAGAAAGCTTTTTCCATCAGAGACTGTATCCAGATGACCCCATTCATTAGGATAGTGGTGATGATGACATATTCTTACCTCCATCTTCCAACTCGGAGAGAAATTAGCAGGGCAGCAATTTCAGCAAAGTTTATATTCCCTAGGGAAAATGTCAGGGTGGCTTGGTTTTCTCCCTGTTGACGTCTCTTTTGCAGTTCCATGGGCAATGGCTGCGGTTCTTCAAAGTGGGGTCCCGGGAGCATGCAGAGAACGTCTTCCATACTCCACCAGCCCGGCCAAGTAAGGAGCTGGGCCAGGCGCACACTGCGAGGGATGTAGCCTCTGTACACACAGGATATGTCCGTGAGATTTTGTTCATTTCCATCATCCATCCAGAGGCTAATGTTTTCCGGATCCTTGGGTAGTTGTTTCTGCCCCCTGGCTGTGGTTTCAGCAGCCAGCCTTCTCCAGGTTGTGTAAGATCAATATGTGCTCATAGCCATACATCTGGAGAATTTCTCTTTGTAATAATCCGAAACTTTTTGTTTGGGTCCACTATTGCACAGGGATTGGAGGCAAATTATTTTAACACCTTGACCAGCGATGCTTTTGGGTAATACAATCCTTAATGTAACTGTTGACCTTATCAGTATCTATTCCGGGTATAAACTCGTGCTTCACCGTTAATTTATCAAATAAGTCTTCAGAAGTAGTGACGTCTTTGATTAACTCTGCCATCGAGGTATGATGTGCAAGCGAGCCTCTGCCTGCCTGCTCGCGGGGCAACTCGGAAATGGGCTGCATGACCTCCCCCACTGTCTCAGCCTTGCATCTTTTCAAAGGCAGCCAGGTCACCATAGCTTTCCAAATCTGAGCACCGAGGCCACCGCGTTTAAATTCTTATCACAGATCTCAGGAGCTCCTCTGCAGAGCTCAGCTGAAGCTTCTGGGCTTCCGTGGGAAAGTCCTTACCACCATGGCCCTTTTACTTGGGCGCAAATTTCCCTGGAGGTAACTTCACGTCACTGTTTTGAATGCCATGCATTTCATCAATGAGTCCGTATGTCAGCTGAGTGGTAAGAGGCATTAATAAACCCACGTTTTGATCAAGCAACAAGAGATGATCGAAAACAGGAAGTATTGAATTTTGACTTCCTGTAAACTCTCTCTTCATCCTGATCATCATATCGGTCACTTGCCGGGCGAGCTGTCCTTTCCCAAAGATCTGGGGGATCGTCTGGTCCAGAGCCTGCAGGGTCATCAGCCCCTTGGCTGCATGATAGACTCTTCAGGTAGCGCTCTGAACACACCCTCTGATTCCACGGATCAGACATCCCCGTCGAATGTAACGAGATCTAGGCTGTACGCCTCCCTATGAATAAAGGAGTCCAAAACACCCAGATCCTTTAACCGCTGTTCGCACAAGTAAGCCACGTTGTGGCCCAGGCAAAATGTGGCGATCTCCGGCTGGACCATGTCTGTTCTGTCTTCATGGAGGACATTTTCAGCAATTATATCCATCAATTCTAGCCTGGGTCTGACCAAATAGTAATAATAATAATCGTCATCATCATCATCTTGACATCAGCTGCCGGCAAACGACTTCCTTTAAATGTGAACATTTTTTCACTTCATGTTCCTTCAGCAGTGAATATTGTGCAATCAGGCCAGATGGTCCTGTGAAGTACTCATCCCAAACTATTGCCTTGCTTCCTGTGCACTGGTCCAGGGACTAGCACAGCTCAGGACTTACTGCCCGATTCAGCAAGTTCAAGTGCACTCGCTGGTAGAACAGGTGCCCTGGTATCTTGTCCCACCGCCCCCATTTTCCCTGTCCCATAATACTTTAAAATATATATCATTTAGACTCATATATAAAATAAATCATTTAAATAATCTAAATCATTTACTTCTTAAATTTTGTTAATTTTATAGGTACAATGTTATCTCATCCTTTTAATGTGCATGTATTTGTTTACTTGTCATATAATATTTAAATCTTTATTTTTTGTGATAATAATTTTTTTATTTTGTTATTTTTAGTGAGATTAAACATTTTCCAAATATTATATCTATTTGGTTGTTCAAACACATTACTTTCCAGAAGCCACTGTAATAAGGTATACCTTAACAGGAAGATGTGTGGTTTCCCTGCACCATAAAATCAATAACAACTGCAGGGATTGAATGCGAGAGTTGGAAACGATTTAGTAAAAACTATATTTGTGGAAGATCTGTCCTGGAATATTTGTTTTCCTTCATTCCCTTTTTTATGAACAGTCCTTTGTTTACAGAAAAAAAAATGTATTAAATTTTCTTTAAGTCATTATTTTTAATTATACAAAAGCAAATGTTCCAATGTACATGTTTGCAAATCTAAAGTGAATTGAGGGCTGGCCGAGTGGCATGATGGTTAAGAGCTGGCTTGGGACACCAGAGGGCCCCAGATCAGATCCCACATATGAGGGCCAGTGACACTGCCCTCTACAGCTAAGATGCTGAACAACAGCTCAACCTGGAGCTGGGCTTCCGTGAG